>NC_057813.1:145541872-145543514 GCF_018294505.1 Triticum aestivum | reverse complement strand
TGTACAAAAGCACGAGGGTTAATTGTTCATTAGGTTTACAAAAAAACCCAGATTGAAAAGGGCAACAACATCTAACTCTAGCACTGTTTTCGGCAGTCACAGTCAAATGGATCGGTCAGGTCCATAGAATGAACATCCTGGGTCGTAAAATTTACTGGATTATGACCACAATATGTTGTAAATAGAAGCCCGGCACGTTCAGAAGTTCTTTTGCCCACCTGAAACTCCTTTTTTTGCTCTTCGACATACCCATCCGTCAAAACCATGTTGCTGATAAACTTAAGCCTGATGGACAATAGTAACCTCGCATTCAGCAGGAAGAATGTGACAAATCTTGCTTTTGCACGGTTGGCTACATATCGTTCTAGCGTTATTGTCTTCAATCGAATCTCATGAGAAGTGAGAAAATCCTGATGCTTACGAATCCACCGATTGGTTATAACTTTCTTACCCGTCCTGTTGCCTAAATAGATATGAAGATTGAAAACAGTTAAGGTCTAAAAGAAGAGTGTCGAAAGAGAAACAGCGGAACGGTTAATTCTAGTACACTATATGCGGGCTTCCAATGTGCATGAAATTATCATCTTTATATACAACTTCTCCATACATGGAAAGCATTGCAGCAAGCCAAAAATCTTGTTCAAATCAAAACTATTCATTTGGATATATAAGATCTTCACAGAATCCAGCACCATTGATAGGCCATCCATGGAGAAACTCTTCATTGAGCATAGAACATAATATTAGTACAAAATGTGTACTCCAAGATGATATATAAATTATGCGCAGAAATTTAAAATGCAGCTTATGGTTACAAGTGTAGATGATAATATAAAGTACCCGAAGAACCGTGGAGCCAAACACCATATTGAAATGAGCACAGAGATCATGTATCACACCCAAGGTCTCCAGTTTAGGCGCAGAGAGGACGGTTATTTGCAACGGTGAATAACTAGAATCAAGGATCAACCTTTGAAGTGAAGGGGCATCTTGGATGATGAGCTGCCTTCCATCAAAAGAAATTCCAATTCTTACAAGGTTAGGCGACTTTATTTGGAGACAACCGATTCTAACGTGAAAACAAGCACCAAGCACTCCAGCGCAGGGCAACTGGAGTGGATGATGTTGTGCAATGAGGCCTCCGATATACGAACCCGCACAAGTGAAAGTTTCTTGAGAAATGGGAGTCGAAGGTTTAGTACCCACTACAAGAAATCTGTTAATCCATGACGGATTCCTGATGACGTTCTCAAAAGCCGTCATGAAAATCATCACAATTGAATAAGATGCGAATGGCCTCCAAAATACTAGTACCTTTATGACAGACATCGAGAGATCGTCATGGAATCCGTCATGGATCGACTAACTGGGTTTGCCCTTCTCTTTTTATATACACCACCCAGACCGTCACGAACGGCTTGCGCTGATGTGGCAATCCTGCGCAAAGCCGAAGCTGCTTTCTGATTGGTTGATATGACCCTCCCACGGATCACGCATAAGCACCATCCATCCCTCCTGGATCCAACGGTAGGCACACTCCTCCCTCCCCCTCCCCCCCCCTCTCTCTCCTTTCTTCCTCGACCACGAGCCGCCGGCTGCTCCCTCCCAGTGCTCCCCCCGATTTTGGATCACGGCGGCATAG
>NC_057813.1:145538330-145541681 GCF_018294505.1 Triticum aestivum | reverse complement strand
CTTCCTGACGCGCCCCTCACCAGATGCACGCGGACGTGCTCATCCCCACCTCCTCATCTTGGTGATCATGAAGCTCTCCATCGGGGGCTCCATCTCCCTGGATCTGGTCGCAGCCCCCAATCTCAACCAGCGACGCCGGCCACCACCACCCCTCTATCATCGTCCCTCGCCGGCCACGACGAGGTCCTCCCTCCGGCATCGTGGATCTAGGTCCTCTTCTAACCCATAGATGGATCCCATCTACTCATCCACACCTGCACGCCCGATCTAGGATCTCCGATGCTCTTCCTCTCCTCAAGGGGCGTGGCGGCCGCCCTTTCCCTGCGGGTCGAGCGGGAATACAACATTCCCTCTTCTTCACCGCGCCAACGACCGCCACGACCGTGGTGCACGGAGACGCGCCGCTGGCCGCCGCAACATGGTGCGCACTAAGATGCGCCGCTCGGAAGCGGCCATAGTGCACACGGAGATGCGCGAGCCCCTGTTTGGAGGGACTGCCAAGAGCGCGGCTACAGCGAGCGAGCGCCTTGGCAGCATCGGCCCTCCCGCTGCTGTACTCCCCCCATCTGACTTGCATCTGCCGGCGACCGGAGGGTACGAAAACGGTGTGGATGCCCTCAACAACGGGAATGCTGTACGGGAAAAGTGGCGAAGGGGAGAAAAGGACCGCTTCCTCTGCTGCAGGTCACCGGAGCTCATCCTCTGCAAGTCACGGGAGGCGCGGTGGCGCCATTACTTCACTGCCCGTCATAGCGACTTCTCTCCACAGGGGTAAGAATAGTTGAATGCTTCGTTTCTGTTTCCGTTTTTTATCCGAACCTTGTTGTTGTAATGGCGTGACATGAATACACTAGTCACCTGACAATTAAGAAATTCTATAGCTTTATGGTATTTATCTGGGAGTAATTCCTGTTGCTTGTGACTAAGGACTTCTGCCTATGTTGGCCTTTTGTTGTTATTATATGCAGGGTCTGAGACAAGCACATGATTTGGGTTTGGACAATTTAAAGTTTTAGAACATGAGTTAATAACTTAATATAGGTTTCCAGTACCCATTCTTGTCACGTGATGTTGTAGTTCGCCTAGTTAGCAACTTAGCATTACCCCCTGATAACAGTTGGCCTCGCCGTCGTAACTCTTATTCTTATCAGAAGTATTTTACATGTTCACTAAGTTCCTGACCATAGGTGATCCACTTGATCATAATTTTGTTTCCATTTTAATTTAAATTGGGCAGTCTATCAGTTTTCTGCAGCAAGACAATTATCTGTATCTTCAAAGGTACTTAGATTATTTTACTAGCATATTTGCAATACCATAAGGTCGATCACCTTTTCCTATGAACTTTCTCACATGGATCTTGTAGCATTCAAGGATCAAATTCAGAGCCATTGTGGTAAAATTAACTAATTCACTGTTGTGTTTTATCTGTTGTGTTCTTTTACATTTTTCTATTCAATGAAGAGTGTGTTTAATGGTATGGCAGAATGCAGAATGCAGAGTGCAATACAAAGGTTCAGCACCACTCTGCCGCGCGCTGGTGGTGACCGACCTGCACTGTGTCCCTTGCATCATCTACAAACCACTTTAGTGAGCACTTGTATCTCTGCCTCCCTCCTCTACTATGAGCCCATTGCTGTGGCATACACTATTTTGTGGCCATTGAGCTGAACCCGATCCATGGTTAGTTAGGGCATACACTATCCCAATATTATTTTTCCTAAATCTCATGGTAAATCTGGAAGTTTTATTGCATATATGTGTATTATGCCATACCAGTAAACTTCTAAAAGCAAGTGGAGCTAAACCTTTGTATTGCACTCTGCATTCTGCAGATTACGCTATACTTATTCGCATGTCATGCTATATGAACATGCACTGCGGTTGTGATTGTTATGCTGGGAGCGATGTTCCTCATGGTCCCAGTAATGCTGCTAGCATGGAAGAGGCACTAGATCCTTGTTGTCACATTCCTTGAGCTCTCGTTGATGGAGGATAAATGGAACAAGTGATCATCTAGTGGAGACAAAGAGTAAGTCACAACCTCTTTGCTCCTCCTGTTCATAATAAGAAGGAATCCTTACTCTAGTGTCCCATTTACTTGTAGCTTTAATAATTTCGATACACAATATATATGATGCTTCCATGCTTTTCAAGTTTTTTGCAATATTGTTTTTCTCTATATTGCACCTAGAACTGAATGTTCGATTGGATCAGGCATGTAACATTGTGAGTAGGCCTTCTTGCATGTTTACTTTTCGCTTGGATCGGGCGTTCATGTAAACAGGATAGCTCCAACTCTTGTTTCAAGAATGAGTAGTACGCTGAAACTGCATTCTAGTAAATAGGGGTTACTTCTCAAATCTGAGAAATTTAAAACCAATCCTCATTGCTGACTGGCGGTGTATATATAATAATGGTATATGAAGATGAACTCGGCAAAAACTCAGCTTTTACCTTCAAAATATATGTACAGAATTTCCTGATCTAATCTGAAATGTCAACTGAGCATTATCTGTGACCTTTAAAACCAAAAATCTACTGTATGGACAAACACAAATCATACTACTGTTCTTTGTTTAGAAATGCTGTGCATTATTTTGTTGGTAGGTTTTCTCCCTAGGCATTTCTTTTCCTATCCTTTTTGTCCCCTACAGCCCGGGAATATGTATTCCAGAGATAAGTTTAATCCGAATCTAAGAAGAAAATTACATAGTTACATTGTGGCAGTCCTATAGTAAGAATACAGAGGTTTAAACATGTTTATTTGTGTACTACGCACATGTATTAGTGAGTCAATTTATTGTTCTTTTATACTAGATACTTTGTTATTCTCATTTGTAGGCACAATAAGATTTAAGGAATTTGGAAAGCATGTAATTTGTTTTTTAAGTTTCTTCTACTATATATTCATATCTACAAATGTCTAATGTTGTTGTGAATATGGTAGGTATATTGTTGTCCATCACAACCCGCCAAGACATATGGTTGCCATCAGAAGGGTTGACGACAAGAACACGAGTGACAACCTTAGTAGTTTATATGTGTTGTTCATGTAAATTGGATTGTACCGGTTCCTAATCCTTGTTGTGTGATATATGTTGTATATTATCATTTCATGGAGGATATTCTAAACTGCTAGGTTTTAGATACCTATGGATGGTTGCATATTAAGTGATTTTGTCAATATATGTTGTAGATACCTATGGATGGTTGCATATTGAGTCATTTGGTCCAAAATTGGCATTATGATTTACGGAACACATTATGCTAAAAGTGTATCTGATTAAAATTGGGATGAAGGAACGGATGGGACCAAATTTTAATTGATCCTAAATCCATGACGGTTTC
>NC_057813.1:145537203-145538112 GCF_018294505.1 Triticum aestivum | reverse complement strand
GTGACGAAAAATAGTGTCCATGTAGGTAGCCACGTCATTCCAGTTAGTCAATTGAAAATCCTACGTGGCATTGGTCCATGACGGTCTGTTTCGTCACAGCCTAGTGTGGGCTTGGGCGGGCCTGAGGCAGTTTCATGACGGCCAAGAACCGTCATGGAAGCCATGATGTTAAATTATGACGCGATATACATGATGGATCTCAAGTCCGTCAACGATGGACACGCATGACAGTTTTTGGCTGTTCCGTGACGGCTAGGGACCATCACGTATTAACAGATTTCTTGTAGTGACCAGATTGTCTGGTAGGTAGCACAGCGCAAAGGTGGCGGTGTGGAGAGAGGAGGAAAACCGCGAGATGGACATCGGTGCTGAGGGCACAAGTTCATGGCGTTCGGGTATGTGGTATGTGATTTCCAGGGGAATAGTAGAACTCAAGCAGCTGTAGTCCTGTGAATTCGGGGGATTTCAGCCAGGCGTCCACCGTGCAGGGCATGGCATGCTTGCTCAGGTAGCATGATGGGATGCAGAGGCTTTGAACGGAGCCCTGGTGGGAGGAGATGATGGTTCTGGGGAGTTCAAAATCATTGAAGAGAGATAGCTGACGACAATTGAGATTAAGGGGCACGGCGTGCCATAGAGGGCGCCACCGAATTGAGAGGACTTGGGTGCGGCAGCAATCATTGGTGGGGAGAAGCGAGATGATCTCCCCAAGGACGATGTCCGGGAGATCGCTGATGCGGTCCACCCAAGATTCTACAGGTTCCTCGGATCCGGTGGGGGCGGGGTCGCCGCTTCTCAGCACGCTGCCGGGTGCAGGATCTACAACAGGCATCGTCGCTGGCGGGAGCCTCATCTTCTTGGCACTGGGGTCAGTTGACTCCATTTTCCTCGAGGGCGTCGCGTCGCGCT
>NC_057813.1:145533844-145536677 GCF_018294505.1 Triticum aestivum | reverse complement strand
GACCCCAAATACGCTCACGGCCACTACTGAGATGGTCAACGCCCCGTTTGAGGTTACAGCCCCCGTGGCACCACAGGAGCAGTTTTCCCCCTTCGAGGATGTGTCCCTCCCCTGCTGAGCTGCCCAAGGTGATTTCCTTCTTTGCCGATCTCGATTGTGGTTTTTCATCTAAGTATGTGGTGATTAATAATGCAAAATTTTATTAGCTTCGATGCCATGCTATACATAGTGGTTTAAATAACTTGTGTTTCTTATACTGAAAAGTAATTCAGAAATTGTTTTTGTTTCAATTAGAGCCCTAATGCAGACAAGGATTGTGTGGTTGTACATGTCACTCGCTATGAGGCGGATGACCTGAATATACGCACTGGGAGAACATAGTTTTTAGGTTGTTGGATCCTGGAAGCCATTTGCGGTTATACTAATGAAGAGTTGTATTCCAGCCTCACTGTGGTCAGGCGTGTTGTCCAGGGTGTACTGAAGCACAAGAAGTTCAAAGCTACTCCTTCATTTGTGAGGCATACTGTTCTTGTCAAGCTTACGCAGGAAGATGACGTGGCATGCCTCCACAAACAAGTTTATCAGTGGCAAGGCCACAAGGTTGTCTTCATGAAGGTTCATAGGATTGATCTGCTGCGGGACGTCCTCGATGATGTTCATGGCAAGGTCCGTCTTGTGTCCAACCCAAATTAGATCGAGGCATGAAATAGTTGCCCCAGCTAGTGTTCAGTAGTAGTTTGGATTGTGTCTAATTATCCGAACCTTGCCTATTATCGACCCCTTTGGGGCTAGTACTCTGTTTGAATCCGTCTATGGGAACTGCTGCTACTTTTGTGTGCCCGTGAATCATGTGAGAACCATCGTAATTGTCACTGAAACAGATGCGTCCCCACTAGTTTTTTCATGAATATGGCATGGTAAGACATAAGTTGTCATGGTTTATCATACGAGCAGTGTGTGTTTTGATGAAATAGAGCACTCGTTCGAGAACTGTGCGTTGACATATACATAAGTACTTGTAAACACTGTTGGTGCTACCCCACTTGTAAGCAGTTGTGCAAAACACGGCACATTGGCTCAGCTCGCTTCAACACTAGGCTATCAACCAGCTAACAATCAACAATCTGTTGTCTGACATATAAGCAACTATGTATCTTGTTACAATGGTTCATGCAGTTAATTGAGGCCACAATGTAATAAATTCCAAATGTTCACACGCTAGTCCAGCGCTCATGTGGAACAGTCACATTAAACTCCTCTTCATAAAAAACTTGAAAAGCCTAAGTTAAGCAATTTTATACATCTCAATGATTCATAGAACATAACAAACATATACTAGTTCGCAGCAAAAGACAAAGTTGTGAGAAGGTTTACAAATCAGGAAAAAACAAGCAAGGCTTCTCTGAGCAAAGGGCCTCCCGGCAGGCTTAAATTTCCTAGAGTTCACTCTGATTTTTTCTTTTTGCCACCATCCAGGGTTAGGTTCTCTCAATGCAGAATAACCAATTATAATTGTGGTCACAGCTGGAATGCTGAACTGAACCATGCAGTGTACGGACCAGGTGAAATGCTAGTGCATTCCACTAAATTTAAGCACCATTATTTGCAGAAATAAGAAGACCACAATGCCTCTTGTCCGCGCACCTGTCCAAAAAACCGCCGTGCAGCCGTGCCAGCTAGTCCTCGGTCCATGGATGAACTGGTAGAAAGTGCATTCCGGACTAGGATGCAGTTGTTTTCGCTCGTCCCTACACTGCAATCAGGAAGTAAAACGTACGAATCAGCTTCTTTTAGATTGTGTTGGTCATTCTACCTTAGTTACTACCAATGTAGGGATACCATGAAGACGGGAGTTTAGACGACGACAATAAGGGATAGCCATCTCATTTTGCGCAGTTGTACAAAACTAAGGTGTGTGCTTTTGATTGCGCGGATAGAAACGATACAGAGATAGACATCCCGAAATGATATGGAGACACACATCCCTGTTTGCGCAAATACAAAATACGTTATTTAAACAGTGACAGATATTTGCAGTGGCGTATGATTAACAGCAGCATCTATTGTGTTATAATTGGCACTAGATTGACAGTATGAAGAGTCCTTAAGTAAGTAGCATCACATCACATCAACAATGCCACTAGATTAACATGCAGAACAATAGCATTAGTATTACTGTCATGAGAGTAGCACAGGGTCAGTAAATGTGCAATCAAATTTGTGCAGTTCCACTGGGATGAAGCAATGTTAGCGGTGTGAGATTTAAGTGTAACTACAAAAACACAATTCATGAGAAATAAAGCAAGACGGAAGCACTTCATAAAATGGTGGTGGCATTGCTTCAATTTATCGACGGCACTAGACCATTACTTATAGTGACATTAGGTGGCATTGCTTAATGCTTCATGTGATTTTACATTAACGGTAGCGATATGGGCGTAGGGACAACATGTATCTACTACTTTCCCCCGTTTCCTCTTAGAACCAAGTCCTAGATTCATGCTACAGCTTTCTCACTTTCTTCCCTGTTTGAACCAACGCTTAGAGTCAACTGTATGAACTAGCTTTACCTCTAATAATAGTAGAAGTCTAGGCGGCTTTGGAACAACGGACGGAAGTAGAAAAGGATCCACACGAAGGGAGCTGGGGCAGTAGAGCAAGGAATGTTTCGAAGGAATATATACCTGAGGGTCGTTGGCATGTGGCAAAGACGGCGTCTGGAGGCCGCATCTTGGCCACAATACCGCAGGGAGGAAGAAGGGGTTGGAGGCCTTCCCAAGCCGGCGCTCTCTCGGAGAGAATGGCACGGCCGCCGATCGGGACGCGCGGGCAG
>NC_057813.1:145525015-145533385 GCF_018294505.1 Triticum aestivum | reverse complement strand
GCTGACAGATTTGAGCAAAGTAACAAATGACGAGCCTAGTTGTAGTGTGAGCGAAGAAGAAGGGGAGCTGGGGGTTTTCTGTAGGAGTGAGGAAGAAGGGGAGCTGGGGTTTTCTGTAGGAGTGAGGTGAGGAATTTGGGGGTACGAGTGGAGCGAGCTGACATGACGTGGGTGGGAGCGAGGAGGAAGTAGAGCACCCGTGTTTTTTTTGGGGGGGGGGAGGGTGTTGGGTGTGGGTAGCGCCTCTCATTCAGTAAATATATGGGCTTTTGAATTGACTTTACTATTTACTAGTGTGGATGGGCTGTTTTGTCTTGGGCCCAGAGAAACAATTACTACTAGTATAGTGGAGACACTCTACAGCTAAGCAGAAAAACAATTACTACTAGTACAGTGGAGACACTCTACCGCTTCTGGCTCCTCCTAGGTCATTGAAACGTCTCCCTCTACTGAATGTCGTTATACTTTTGTTCACCGAGATGCGGGCCATGCAGTGCGCGGGCCCAAATGCCGTCCACCAAATTAGAAGGCAGTATGCAGGCGGAGAGTCACCCCGGTCGTAGTGCGGCAGTAACGAGCCATCGTATCATAAAACCCCACCTCCCGCAATCTAAGTTTGATGGATGAAGCAACCATCATTTCACTCTTCGCTAAATCCCCTTCTCCCTCACCGTCTTCAAGAAAGGCAACACTCGCATCTGCCACTGTTCTTCTCTACCACGAAGGGAAGGTAAGCGGATCTGTGATGTTGGTATATTTTCGTTCGGAGAAAAAAGAAGAACTTTTGCAAAGCAGTAACCGATCGTCACACTCTTTTTTGTTTCATTGTCATTGCGACTGTGTTTTCCTTTCAGTGGTCTCCTAGTATTCGTCAGTTTCATGATGGACCAAGGAGAACCAGGCAAAGATCTGCCGATATTGGAGCAGACGCGGGAGGCTGATCCCCACGAGACAGAGAGCTCCAAGAAGATGGAGGCAGCCACCGAGCCGACCCCAAATACGCTCACGGCCACTACTGAGATGGTCAACGCCCCGTTTGAGGTTACAGCCCCCGTGGCACCACAGGAGCAGTTTTCCCCCTTCGAGGATGTGTCCCTCCCCTGCTGAGCTGCCCAAGGTGATTTCCTTCTTTGCCGATCTCGATTGTGGTTTTTCATCTAAGTATGTGGTGATTAATAATGCAAAATTTTATTAGCTTCGATGCCATGCTATACATAGTGGTTTAAATAACTTGTGTTTCTTATACTGAAAAGTAATTCAGAAATTGTTTTTGTTTCAATTAGAGCCCTAATGCAGACAAGGATTGTGTGGTTGTACATGTCACTCGCTATGAGGCGGATGACCTGAATATACGCACTGGGAGAACATAGTTTTTAGGTTGTTGGATCCTGGAAGCCATTTGCGGTTATACTAATGAAGAGTTGTATTCCAGCCTCACTGTGGTCAGGCGTGTTGTCCAGGGTGTACTGAAGCACAAGAAGTTCAAAGCTACTCCTTCATTTGTGAGGCATACTGTTCTTGTCAAGCTTACGCAGGAAGATGACGTGGCATGCCTCCACAAACAAGTTTATCAGTGGCAAGGCCACAAGGTTGTCTTCATGAAGGTTCATAGGATTGATCTGCTGCGGGACGTCCTCGATGATGTTCATGGCAAGGTCCGTCTTGTGTCCAACCCAAATTAGATCGAGGCATGAAATAGTTGCCCCAGCTAGTGTTCAGTAGTAGTTTGGATTGTGTCTAATTATCCGAACCTTGCCTATTATCGACCCCTTTGGGGCTAGTACTCTGTTTGAATCCGTCTATGGGAACTGCTGCTACTTTTGTGTGCCCGTGAATCATGTGAGAACCATCGTAATTGTCACTGAAACAGATGCGTCCCCACTAGTTTTTTCATGAATATGGCATGGTAAGACATAAGTTGTCATGGTTTATCATACGAGCAGTGTGTGTTTTGATGAAATAGAGCACTCGTTCGAGAACTATGCGTTGACATATACATAAGTACTTGTAAACACTGTTGGTGCTACCCCACTTGTAAGCAGTTGTGCAAAACACGGCACATTGGCTCAGCTCGCTTCAACACTAGGCTATCAACCAGCTAACAATCAACAATCTGTTGTCTGACATATAAGCAACTATGTATCTTGTTACAATGGTTCATGCAGTTAATTGAGGCCACAATGTAATAAATTCCAAATGTTCACACGCTAGTCCAGCGCTCATGTGGAACAGTCACATTAAACTCCTCTTCATAAAAAACTTGAAAAGCCTAAGTTAAGCAATTTTATACATCTCAATGATTCATAGAACATAACAAACATATACTAGTTCGCAGCAAAAGACAAAGTTGTGAAAAGGTTTACAAATCAGGAAAAAACAAGCAAGGCTTCTCTGAGCAAAGGGCCTCCCGGCAGGCTTAAATTTCCTAGAGTTCACTCTGATTTTTTCTTTTTGCCACCATCCAGGGTTAGGTTCTCTCAATGCAGAATAACCAATTATAATTGTGGTCACAGCTGGAATGCTGAACTGAACCATGCAGTGTACGGACCAGGTGAAATGCTAGTGCATTCCACTAAATTTAAGCACCATTATTTGCAGAAATAAGAAGACCACAATGCCTCTTGTCCGCGCACCTGTCCAAAAAACCGCCGTGCAGCCGTGCCAGCTAGTCCTCGGTCCATGGATGAACTGGTAGAAAGTGCATTCCGGACTAGGATGCAGTTGTTTTCGCTCGTCCCTACACTGCAATCAGGAAGTAAAACGTACGAATCAACTTCTTTTAGATTGTGTTGGTCATTCTACCTTAGTTACTACCAATGTAGGGATACCATGAAGACGGGAGTTTAGACGACGACAATAAGGGATAGCCATCTCATTTTGCGCAGTTGTACAAAACTAAGGTGTGTGCTTTTGATTGCGCGGATAGAAACGATACAGAGATAGACATCCCGAAACGATATGGAGACACACATCCCTGTTTGCGCAAATACAAAATACGTTATTTAAACAGTGACAGATATTTGCAGTGGCGTATGATTAACAGCAGCATCTATTGTGTTATAATTGGCACTAGATTGACAGTATGAAGAGTCCTTAAGTAAGTAGCATCACATCACATCAACAATGCCACTAGATTAACATGCAGAACAATAGCATTAGTATTACTGTCATGAGAGTAGCACAGGGTCAGTAAATGTGCAATCAAATTTGTGCAGTTCCACTGGGATGAAGCAATGTTAGCGGTGTGAGATTTAAGTGTAACTACAAAAACACAATTCATGAGAAATAAAGCAAGACGGAAGCACTTCATAAAATGGTGGTGGCATTGCTTCAATTTATCGACGGCACTAGACCATTACTTATAGTGACATTAGGTGGCATTGCTTAATGCTTCATGTGATTTTACATTAACGGTAGCGATATGGGCGTAGGGACAACATGTATCTACTACTTTCCCCCGTTTCCTCTTAGAACCAAGTCCTAGATTCATGCTACAGCTTTCTCACTTTCTTCCCTGTTTGAACCAACGCTTAGAGTCAACTGTATGAACTAGCTTTACCTCTAATAATAGTAGAAGTCTAGGCGGCTTTGGAACAACGGACGGAAGTAGAAAAGGATCCACACGAAGGGAGCTGGGGCAGTAGAGCAAGGAATGTTTCGAAGGAATATATACCTGAGGGTCGTTGGCATGTGGCAAAGACGGCGTCTGGAGGCCGCATCTTGGCCACAATACCGCAGGGAGGAAGAAGGGGTTGGAGGCCTTCCCAAGCCGGCGCTCTCTCGGAGAGAATGGCACGGCCGCCGATCGGGACGCGCGGGCAGACGTTCTTCTCCTCCCTCGGTGCTGACGACAGCGTGAACGATGCACCTACACCCCTGCCCCGGTCGAGGTTGTCCGGCCGGATTTGTGACCAGCCGTGAGCTGAGAGAGAGTGTGGCCACCTATGTCTTGCTTAGATCTGGAGAGCATGAGAGAGTGAACGAGAGGAACCCTAGTAAAGCAAGCGCTAAGGCTCCTGCTTTTATATATAGTGGAGTGATTTTGTTGTACCAGCTTCAAAAAAATGCGCTCCTACATGTACCCGCGAGTGGGTGTGAAAGAACTAGTGCGTGCGTGCACCGCTTCTCTTCGTGAGAGTACAATATACTATGCCCAAAGAACGTTCGCCGCAAGAGTAATAGTGTAAGTATGTGACGTGTGAGCTAAAATAAAATGTGTGCGCCGTCTTTTTTTTAGAAGTTCTGAGGGTAGGGTGTGAAGAGCACATATGTGCGTGACGTCTACCTGCAGATAGACGGTGGGTGCGACGTGCGAGCCTGCGAGAGGACTCAGGAGAGTTGTGACTCGTGAGGGTGCGTGTGCGTGAGAGAGGGGGCATGTATCAATGCAATGCATGTGTCCGTAAATCATAATCCGACAAACATACGCCACAAGCCTTTTCCTGATGAACGCCGTAAGAACCGTTAGATCGGCATCCGACAGTGTCAGTTTTGCCATGTCATTTAACAGAACAGCCACTCCTCCTACACACAAATCTTCCACGTGAGTGTTAGCAACTGCCGTATGCTCCCTCCGTTCTGAAATGCAGTGCATATAGCTTTATTGAAAATTTGAACCTCGCGAATGTTTACCGAGTTTTCGTGTACCAAATTGCACATGTAGAATACTCTGTATATATTATTTCATTCATCTTCGAGAGGTAACTATAAAGATGGGTGAGGAGTCTACAAAGAAAGACCATCGTGTCACCCACAACAATTTCAACCATCCTTTAGTGTCGAGGAATATCATAGGAACTCTATATGATATTATTTTTATAGGATTTTTTCCTTTAGAGCCAATTGGTTCATAGGAATAGATTCATATATTCCACATTTCAAAGGAAATAAACATGATATCATTTCTATAGCTTTAGAGCCAATTGGTTCATAGGAATAGATTCATATATTCCACATTTCAAAGGAAATAAACATGATATCATTTCTATAGCTTTAGAGCCACTTGGTTCATATGAATGGATTCCAATACTCCCTTAATTTCAAAGGAAAATAAATATTAGAGTATATTCAATAGAAAAGTTCCTATGATATGAACCAAATTACATCTCTTTTCTAATCCCTCCTCGTAGGAATTGAGATATATGTCATCTCTAGATTCAATAGAAAAATTCCTATGATGTGAACCAAATGACATCTCTTTTCCAATCCCTACTCATAGGAATTGAGATGCTCCATGTCATCTCTTTCCCTACAACTTCCATGTATACATCTTCTATTCCTAAATAGATAGTACAACCCACTAGTAGCTTTTTTCGAAAACATGCAACTATGGCACAAGACCTATATAGTGTGCCAATAACTTTGAAAGATGGTCGCTGGATGAAGCTAATCCGACAGTGTAGAGATAGGAAAATCCGAGCACTACTGGCCGTTGGATATCATCAACATTCCACAGATCTGCCACATGTACAATTTAGAAGACTCCATGGTTGAACTTAAGCATAATGCACAAACCTCAAAATACAAGCACTTCTCCTTTGTTCTAGAATCTTATGTATCATAGTTGATTATTTTTTTATAAATGAATTGTCATTATTTGTTTTTTACTTTATGATTTACAATGCACAACCCCATAAATCTTAACATTTTTATAAAACTAATTGATTTTGAATGAAATGAACTATAAGAACTAAACAAACGTCTACATCATGCATATATGACTCAAAGCTTTACATGCTATAGTGTGTATTTATTCATAATTTGGTTTCGAAATCTCATGCCTTCAATACACTAGTTGACCCATTGCGCCAAATGGCGTAGAGACCTGCTGAAGACATGTTGTCGATGAAAAGAGTTTCATGCTGCAAGAACCTTCAACTAAATCATGGTATTTTGTAAACATGTTTATTGCGTTGTTAAATAATAGTCTGGGAAAAGGGAAATTTTGCATAATATGAATATGTTCAATTTGAAAAAATGGCCACTATGATGAGAGAGTAAAGTTGGCATGGTTGTATTTTTTTTAGCAAGTTTGAAAACATGGTTATCATGATGAAAAATCTGGCCATGCATATATTTCTTGGAAAAAAAGAGGGGGAAAGATAACCCTAGTTGACCCGTTGCGCCAAATGGCGCAGAGACCCGCTAAAGCCATGTTGTCGATGAAAATAGTTTCATTTTGCAAGGACATATTCGATATTGGTAGTAGAAAGGCCATGTGTTAAATTATATTATATTGAAAACATGTTTATTCCATGTGCGCGATGAAAAGATATTCAAGGTTTAGTTGTGGGCAAGCACATATGGCAACAAATTTAATCTCCTTTAGTATGGATAAACGGTAGCTCGCCATTGCGCCAAATGGTGCAGAGGCATGCTAAATCCATGTTTGCGATGAAAAAAATATCCATGGTTGAATCCCTTTTAATATGAAACATGATGGATTGGTGTCTATAATTAGATATATATACACATTTTATTTTGGTAGCAGTCCCATTTAAAACAAAATAGAGTTTTTGGGTTGGCCGCTCGGAGTAGAATCGTTGGGTCAAATAGCGCAGAGTCCCATTTAAAACCATGGGCGCATTGAAAATACTTGATTTTATTTTTGTAATTTTAGGTGTGAGTAACCACTTGATACCAATGCAAATCATTTTAATCAAAACTTAATAATGATTTCTATTTACAAATATTTACGTACTTGAGCATGCACAATTTGTAATCAATTACATTTTTAAACATGAGATTGAAGTAGCTAACATTTTGCATTTAAGATAGCATATGATGAGATAGGAATAAAAGTTTGTTTCTTCCTGAGACTCACCAAACTTCAATACACACATACACTAATACACAGACCCAACAAAATCAGATCAGTGGTTTCAAATAGTTGAGCCTGCAATTAGAAAGTCCAAGGAGTTATGAACTTGTGCACTAAAAAAAAGTAAACATATTTGACAATAAAATGTACTTAATACATAATAAACATTGTGTACAAGAGAATGGTCAATTACATCATATAATTGGTTCTATACAAAAGGAAATTTCCTCTTTTGTGTACATCCTAAAGACCACCCCCTTGTGATGAACGCTTTGTCCTTCGAGTCAAATGGCACAGCTCCTGTCCTTTGTGGCAAAATAAAGGAGTCTGCAATACCCACCAATGTCCAGAGCAAAAAGATTATGTAATGCATCGCACCTGATTGATTGTTTCATCTCCGCAACTATAAATTGTGTCTTCAAAAGGTTGCAGAAGCTCTAAACTTCTCCGGAATAGCTGCAACAGAACAGAATAAGCTATACCATACTCAAGTTGACCACTGCAACAAAGATCGTTATAAAACAGAAACTTCAAAGGCCATATCAGGTAATGTGTTGATAGTATTTAGAAAACAATCGCTGGAAAACGAATATATTTCTCAACACCAAACAAACTAAGAAAAACATTTCAACACTAAAATAAAACTGCATCAAGCACAATGGTTCCACTGCACTATGTCGACGCCTAATTGCTAATTTACATTTTACGATTGATGGAACAAACAACATATAAAGAATCATGTTTGAAGTATATCAAAAGCTTGTAGCTTGGAAAGCGAAAAAAAGGCAAGACACATGAGACTTGTAGGACATATATATTATATTCTAAATATACTAAATCTGTTGGAAATATGCCCTAGAGGCAATAATAAATAAGTTATTATTATATTTCTTTGTTCATGATAATAGTCTTTTATTCATGTTATAACTGTATTATCCGGAAATCGTAATACACGTGTGAATACATAGACCACAGTATGTCCCTAGTGAGCCTCTAGTTGGCTAGCTCGTTGTGATCAACAGATAGTCATGGTTTCCTGGCTATGGACATTGGATGCCGTTGATAACGGGATCACATCATTAGGAGAATGATGTGATGGACAAGACCCAATCCTAAGCATAGCACAAAGATCGTGTAGTTCGTTTGCTAGAGCTTTGCCAATGTCAAGTATCTCTTCCTTTGACCATGAGATCGTGTAACTCCTGGATACCGTAGGAGTGCTTTGAGTGTATCAAACGTCACAACGTAACTGGGTGACTATAAAGGTGCACTACAGGTATCTCCGAAAGTATCTATTGTTTTATGCGGATCGAGACTGGGATTTGTCACTCCGTGTAAACGGAGAGGTATCTCTGGGCCCACTCGGTAGGACATCATCATATGCGCAATGTGACCAAGGAGTTGATCACGGGATGATGTGTTACGGAACGAGTAAAGTGACTTGCCGGTAACGAGATTGAACAAGGTATCGGTATACCGACGATCGAATCTCGGGCAAGTAAAATACCGCTAGACAAAGGGAATTGTATACGGGATCGATTGAGTCCTTG
>NC_057813.1:145422754-145425055 GCF_018294505.1 Triticum aestivum | reverse complement strand
GAAGGACACATGCCGGCCAGCCTAAGTGTTCCGGAGCAGTAGCAAGCTACCATGGCTCAGTGAAACACTAGGAGACATTTCCCCGTAAGAGAGGCTACTAAAGATAAACAACTAGATGGTCAGATCCCACACATACCAAGCATTTCAATAACATACACACAATATGCTCGATATGTGCAAATACAACATGGCATCACAACATGACTCTACGACTCAAGTAATTTATTCAATAGGCTCCGAGGAGCGAGATATTACAAACATGGGTCTCATGACCCAACAATCAGAGCATACAAGTCAAAGCACAAGCGGAAGCTTAACATGTCTGAGTACAGACAACTATAAATGAAAAAGGCTGAGAAGCCTGACTATCTACCAGATCCTGCCGAGGCACAAGATCGTAGCTGAGGTAAGAAGCTAAACGTCGAAGACCACGCGGAACTACTAGCGAGACTGAAGTCTCTCTGCAAAAACATAAAATAGGCAAACGTGAGTACAAATGTACCCAGCAAGACTTACATCAGAACTAACTACATATGCATCATTATCAACAAAGGGGATGGTGGAGGTTTAACTGCAGCAAGCCAGCTTTGACTCGGTGGCTATCCTAAACTACGATTGCAAGTAACTCTTTTGAGGTGGCGCACACGAGTCCACATATTCACCATATCAATACACCACTATGGATCCGCTCCCGTCCCCCTACGAGAACGCCATCCATAGCACTCACGCTTATCTTGCGTATTTTAGAGTATCCACTTTCACTTGTCTATGAACTATGCAAGGGGTCCAAGTTTCCATATCCGAGGAATCCGGCTATTCGAATAGATAATGATAACCCTGCAGGGGTGTACTTCTTCACACACGCTCTCGCCACTTACCGCCCTGTACACGTCATGTACCTCGGCAACCTTCAAGCGGAAGCCGGGCGAGGGAGTCGGCCACGACTTGACTAACCGAACAAGTCTCTAGTCCAGGTTTATCGCCTATTCGGGTTCCATCCGCAAGGAGATCGGGCCGGGGTGTCGCTTACGGCCCCAAACGATGTGAGCAGGGTTCCCAAGCCCACCATTCGGGTGCCACTTGGTACACCGTGCCACTGTGCCTAGTCTGTCCCAAGCCCACCTGTACCGGGTGCCACTTGGTAGACTACTAACACTACCTACAAACACCAGAAACTAGTTGCAACTCCTGGACAGAGATCATGTTGATTAATAAGTCGAGAGGGGTCGAGTTACCAGAACCCAATGTGTGGTAGTAACTGGTCATGGATCACAAACACAGAACTTAGTTCCTGAGGACGGCTGCAATGAGACAACCCACCATGTACTCCTACATGGCCTCTCACCGCTACCTTTACCAAATCGTGTTCACACACTTAGCTCACACACAGTAGGACATGCTCACACGCCTCTGATTCATCCTCGATGAATCAGACCTGACTCAACTCTAAGCAGTAGCAGGCATGACAAACAAGCATGAATGAGTAGGCACATCAGGGCTCAAACAACTCCTACTCATGCTAGTGGGTTTCATCTATTTACTGTGGCAATGACAGGTCATGCAAAGGATAAAGGGGTTCAGCTACCGCAGCAAGTAACAGATGAATCGGTGTTGTCCTAATGCAGTAAAAGGGAGCAGGAGCGAGAGAGTAGGATTGTATCGGAATGAACAAGGGGGTTTTGCTTGCCTGGCACTTCTGAAGATAACATTGAGTCTTCATCAGTGTCAACGATCACATCATCGGTATCACGTCTATCGAGAGGGGACAAATACCGGCAACATAGAAGGGAACACAATCAATGCAATGCACAATATGATGCATGATCATGACATGGCAAAATGAATGTGTTTTGAGCTAATGCAACTAGCAATAGATTAAATGAAGTTGGTTTGAATACAAGATTCAAATTTAACTCCATATGTGATTATTCAAATGCCATTTAATTGATTTGTGCTATACAGCAGCTATAAGTTGTTCTAACATGCATGAAAATTGTACAGATAGATTCCTTGAATTTTTCTGATAATTTTTCATATATAATTTATTTAATTTGGAGTTACGGTTAATTTTCTATGATTTATTGAAGTTTTAGGCATTTTCTGGAATTTCCTGAATAATATTAAATCCAGAAATGATTATGGCGTCAGCACCACGTCACAGTGACGTCAGCAGGGTCAACTGGGCGCCCCAGGTCAAACCTGACGTGTGGGGACCACACGTCAGTGACACAGGAGCTAATCCCGGTCAAACCCAGCGCTAACTGAGGTTTGACCAGGGGTGGGGCCCACAGTCAGTGGCCT
>NC_057813.1:145419963-145422744 GCF_018294505.1 Triticum aestivum | reverse complement strand
ACGAGCCTAGCATGTGCAGACATGGCCTCGGAACACGGAGACCGAAAGGTCGAACACGAGTCGTATGGAAGATACGATCAACATGAGAATGTTCACCGACGATGACTAGTCCGTCTCACGTGATTATCGGACACGGCCTAGTCGACTCGGATCGTGTAACACTTAGATGACTAAAGGGATGTCTAATCTGAGTGGGAGTTCATAATTTGATTAGAACTTAATTATCATGAACTTAGTCTAAAACCTTTGCAAATATGTCTTGTAGATAAAATGGCCAACGCTCATGTCAACATCAACTTCAACGCGTTCCTAGAGAAAACCAAGCTGAAAGATGATGGCAGCAACTATACGGACTGGGTCCGGAACCTGAGGATCATCCTCATAGCTGCCAGGAAACAATATGTCGTAGAAGGACCGCTAGGTGACGCTCCCGTCCCAGAGAACCAAGACATTATGAATGCTTGGCAAACTCGCGCTGATGATTACTCCCTCGTTCAGTGCGGCATGCTTTACAGCTTAGAACTGGGGCTCCAAAAGCGTTTTGAGCATCACGGAGCATATGAGATGTTCGAAGAGCTGAAACTAGTTTTCCAAGCTCATGCCCGGGTCGAGAGATATGATGTCTCCGACAAGTTCTACAGTTGTAAGATGGAGGAAAACAGTTCTGTCAGTGAGCACATCCTGAAGATGTCTGGGTTGCACAACCGTATGACCCAGCTGAACATTAACCTCCCAGATGAGGCGGTCATTGACAGAATCCTCCAGTCGCTCCCACCAAGCTACAAGATCTTTGTGATGAACTACAACATGCAGGGGATGGAAAAGACCATTCCTGAAGTGTTCTCGATGCTGAAGTCAGCAGAGGCTGAAATCAAGAAAGAACATCAAGTGTTGATGGTCAATAAGACCACTAAGTTCAAGAAGGGCAAGGGTAAGAAGAACTTCAAGAAGGACGGCAAGGAGGTTGCCATGCCTGGTAAGCCAGTTACCGGGAAGAAGTCAAAGAATGGACCTAAGCCTGAGACTGAGTGCTTTTATTGCAAGGGGAAGGGTCACTGGAAGCGGAACTGCCCCAAATACTTAGCAGATAAGAAGGCCGGCAAAACCAAAGCAGGAGCTGCGGAATAAACGGAGACTGGCGAAGGACGAGGTGACGATGCGCGTCGGGAATGGTTCCAGAGTTGATGTGATCGCCGTCGGCACGCTGTCTCTACATTTACCTACGGGATTAGTTTTGAACCTTAATAATTGTTTTTTAGTGCCAAGTTTGAGCATGAACATTGTATCTGGATCTCATTTAATACGAGATGGCTACTCATTTAAGTCTGAGAATAATGGTTGTTCTATTTATATGAGAGATATGTTTTATGGTCATGCTCCGATGGTCAATTGTCAGGACCCCGACTCAGTACCACATCGATCTAGCATGTAACACATCATATCACTTTGCGGCCTCACGCATGGTATCCCCACGGGTGTCGCCTTAGCTTTCCCCGGGACCGTTTGCGCCTTTTGGCACACGTATATGACAGTGTCGCTAGCATCCATATGATAAGGAGCCCGGGCTGACATGGCTAGTTGTAAACCCAAAGTGGCACAGACTTACAGGGACAGGCATCCATGACCCAGCATCGAACGTGTCGGTCATCAGCGAGTGAATCCAGGCTGTAGCACTGGGCTAGCAGGACTCCGGTGAACCGGGCTGTAGCGGGCTAACAGGACTCCGGTAATCATCGCGTGACATTTCCCCGAAGGGACAGACACAGGAACGAAGGACACATGCCGGCCAGCCTAAGTGTTCCGGAGCAGTAGCAAGCTACCATGGCTCAGTGAAACACTAGGAGACATTTCCCCGTAAGAGAGGCTACTAAAGATAAACAACTAGATGGTCAGATCCCACACATACCAAGCATTTCAATAACATACACACAATATGCTCGATATGTGCAAATACAACATGGCATCACAACATGACTCTACGACTCAAGTAATTTATTCAATAGGCTCCGAGGAGCGAGATATTACAAACATGGGTCTCATGACCCAACAATCAGAGCATACAAGTCAAAGCACAAGCGGAAGCTTAACATGTCTGAGTACAGACAACTATAAATGAAAAAGGCTGAGAAGCCTGACTATCTACCAGATCCTGCCGAGGCACAAGATCGTAGCTGAGGTAAGAAGCTAAACGTCGAAGACCACGCGGAACTACTAGCGAGACTGAAGTCTCTCTGCAAAAACATAAAATAGGCAAACGTGAGTACAAATGTACCCAGCAAGACTTACATCAGAACTAACTACATATGCATCATTATCAACAAAGGGGATGGTGGAGGTTTAACTGCAGCAAGCCAGCTTTGACTCGGTGGCTATCCTAAACTACGATTGCAAGTAACTCTTTTGAGGTGGCGCACACGAGTCCACATATTCACCATATCAATACACCACTATGGATCCGCTCCCGTCCCCCTACGAGAACGCCATCCATAGCACTCACGCTTATCTTGCGTATTTTAGAGTATCCACTTTCACTTGTCTATGAACTATGCAAGGGGTCCAAGTTTCCATATCCGAGGAATCCGGCTATTCGAATAGATAATGATAACCCTGCAGGGGTGTACTTCTTCACACACGCTCTCGCCACTTACCGCCCTGTACACGTCATGTACCTCGGCAACCTTCAAGCGGAAGCCGGGCGAGGGAGTCGGCCACGACTTGACTAACCGAACAAGTCTCTAGTCCAGGTTTATCGCCTATTCGGGTTCCATCCGCAAGGAGATC
>NC_057813.1:145415238-145418050 GCF_018294505.1 Triticum aestivum | reverse complement strand
GCCACTGTTTTGAATTTAAAATAATTCAAACAATGCCAAAAACTCCTCTGAATATTTTATATTGCTAGATGGACTTTTCCAAAAGCTTATAAAATATTTCAGGGGTATTTGAAATTATATTCTAATTATATGAATATAATTCAAATTCAAATAGCTAATGAATTAAATCCAAAGTCCCAAAAATAAATCCTTAAAAATGTTCAATATTTTGGTTGGGACCAGAACCCTTACCAAAAATTAGCAAACATTTAAGAAGAGCAGTTTGGAGCAATGAATGAGATTTCTAGGGTTTTTGCCCCTCTTTTATTTAAGTTTTTGAGGCTTCCAAAATTCCCCAGTTCAAGTTTCGAAAATATAGACATGATGCACACATGAAGCTAGCCTAGAGCACTACCAGCAGCTAGGGATGTGACAACTCACCCCCACTAAACAAGAATCTCGTCTCGAGATTCAAGCGTAGGGTAAGGTGAAGGGTAACGCAGACTAGTATAATCTTCACGATTCAGGTTGCACTTCATAGGAACGTTGATTCGATCACCATCATTGTCTTGAAGTCTTGCTCTGAGAAATCCTGTCAACATGACATGGAGGGAAGAAGGAGACTCTAGCGGGGTCGATCTTCTCGAAGATCGAACAACTCACGGAATGAGACATAGGACCATCTCTCGGGTTGAGACACGAGATACACATCAAGAGGGGTGGAAAGAAACGGATGACGAAGGTTCACTAGGTAGACAACGATTCCAGACTCAAGAATGTGGTAAACGATTGTCACGTAGCGAGGAGTTGAGTTGCCATGGAGCCACAACGATGCACCTTAGGGAAGGTGACTCGTAGAAATATCCCCTTAAGCGGCAAAAAGAATTACCTTTGATTCAGGGATCATTGTAACTCTTAAAACCAGCCTAAGGCAATTCTCGAGCGATCGTTTGAAGGGGGTCGGTAGAATGGCATACTCGGACTTGGATGATGTGGATTACCCTGTTGAAGACAACGTAATGGATGAACTTGCTTACCACCGGAAATGGAAGAGACCCATGGTAGAATGGCACATTGACGGTGCAAGCTGGGAACAAAATGCAAATGCTGGGAATGATTCTGGTAACTGGGGAAGAACCCGACAATAGAGAGTGAATTCACTGTTTGAATAGGTCATAGCATTGCCGAGGAAACTGAGAGGAATCTCAGTTAGAGCCAATGATAACACGTAGCGCTTGTGCGTGCTCTCAAGAACTTGAGCATTTCCATAATCATCAAGGTTTTACCAACATCCGTGTCAAGGATCCTGGCAACACAACTTGCTACCATGATGAATGATGATGGATGATGCAAATGCAAAGGAAGATAACACTTTCTCAGATTTCACCTTAGCGAGGCCAAGGAAACAAAATCTGGATGATCGACCGAGAGACATTTAGCACTCCGCTTCTAATGTTCTCCTTGACGTGCTAGTGTAACCCATTCATAGAAATGGTCTGGTATCTAGAACATCAAGTAAAGGTCGGACTTCGGGAACACAAAAATCCATAGGGGCAACTAGGGAGTAAACCCTACGAAATCCCTATGGGGAGGTGGCCAACTTCTTCAATCAAGATATTATAATAACAGGTCTTCCGGCTGGGTGTGTTGGCCATGACATCCACTTTACCGGTTATTGCGCGACCAATATTATAATTCTTGGGAAATATTCCAAATATCATATCTGCCTGAGATTCAGATCTGGTTGGTGTCAGGATATTCCAGACTCATCGAGTCTAGGAAGAAAAATGAAAGTTGGCAACACAAATCGACGAGATGACGTTGCGAGATTCTCAGAAAATGAACTACGATAGCAAGCTCCAAAACATGAGCTGGTTCTGCTACAAACATGTGAACACGTTGTTCCAGACAAGCATGCCCACAGGGTAGTCTTACAATAAACACTACCGAGTTCTGGTTGGGAGCCATCATCAAGGATATCGAAGTCTTTACGCAAGTCCATGGATTAGATCCCAAGCATAGTCTTCTTTTCCTTGAACAAGTCAATCAGTGGCTTGGTGTGCTAGGATATACATATGGAATGAAGATGATCAGTCTAACAGACCACAGAATTCTTCGCACGTGCATGACCGACTTGGGATGACTCCAAAGGAGCAAAAACAAACTTTCTCGAATTCACGACGGCAACTTACATCAAAATGCACGTGAATCAAGGGAAGTCACTCCTTTCATCAAACAAGTACTTCATGAGCTAGCATGAAGAAAATGCTTTCAAAAGTTTCCAACACTAGCTTAATGTTCAACAAAATCATGGAGGAGATAAGGATGTTGTCAATGGGCTCAACAACAATTCATCCGGGTTTCCTTTTAAAAGGAATTCCATAGTTAAGTGAACACGATGATAGCATTGGTCAGACCAAAGATGTAATGGTGTATGCTCGAGGGATCAACCACGAATAAGACAACATTACGAGCATCGTTGGTACTGATTTGATTTGACGATAGCCCACACTCAAATCAAAGGATTGATAAGACAATAGGTCCAGCAACTGATCACAAGGACCAATCGATGAAGATATCATCTTTCTTCAACACACACTACACAAGAATATCCCTTTGGAACGAACTAAGTCAGGCAAGCTTTTATCTTCCAATTCTCCAAGTTGTTGTCTAGCTTAACCAACTAGCTCAGGGATATCTAACACCGATCTTGGAGAGAGGGTGGTTCACAAGAAACCAACTTGATCACGAGCTCAACATAACAGTCAGGGAACAACCTGGTAATACTTCCGAGAAGATATTCGGAAAATCACGAACCACCGGTATGTTACTA
>NC_057813.1:145402223-145413634 GCF_018294505.1 Triticum aestivum | reverse complement strand
AGTGTCGCTAGCATCCATATGATAAGGAGCCCGGGCTGACATGGCTAGTCGTAAACCCAAAGTGGCACAGACTTACAGGGACATGCATCCATGACCCAGCATCGAACGTGTCGGTCATCAGCGAGTGAATCCAGGCTGTAGCACTGGGCTAGCAGGACTCCGGTGAACCGGGCTGTAGCGGGCTAACAGGACTCCGGTAATCATCGCGTGACATTTCCCCGAAGGGACAGACACAGGAACGAAGAAGGACACATGCCGGCCAGCCTAAGTGTTCCGGAGCAGTAGCAAGCTACCATGGCTCAGTGAAACACTAGGAGACATTTCCCCGTAAGAGAGGCTACTAAAGATAAACAACTAGATGGTCAGATCCCACACATACCAAGCATTTCAATAACATACACACAATATGCTCGATATGTGCAAATACAACATGGCATCACAACATGACTCTACGACTCAAGTAATTTATTCAATAGGCTCCGAGGAGCGAGATATTACAAACATGGGTCTCATGACCCAATAATCAGAGCATACAAGTCAAAGCACAAGCGGAAGCTTAACATGTCTGAGTACAGACAACTATAAATGAAAAAGGCTGAGAAGCCTGACTATCTACCAGATCCTGCTGAGGCACAAGATCGTAGCTGAGGTAACAAGCTAAACGTCGAAGACCACGCGGAACTACTAGCGAGACTGAAGTCTCTCTGCAAAAACATAAAATAGGCAAACGTGAGTACAAATGTACCCAGCAAGACTTACATTAGAACTAACTACATATGCATCATTATCAACAAAGGGGATGGTGGAGGTTTAACTGCAGCAAGCCAGCTTTGACTCGGTGGCTATCCTAAACTACGATTGCAAGTAACTCTTTTGAGGTGGCGCACACGAGTCCACATATTCACCATATCAATACACCACTATGGATCCGCTCCCGTCCCCCTACGAGAACGCCATCCATAGCACTCACGCTTATCTTGCGTATTTTAGAGTATCCACTTTCACTTGTCTATGAACTATGCAAGGGGTCCAAGTTTCCATATCCGAGGAATCCGGCTATTCGAATAGATAATGATAACCCTGCAGGGGTGTACTTCTTCACACACGCTCTCGCCACTTACCGCCCTGTACACGTCATGTACCTCGGCAACCTTCAAGCGGAAGCCGGGCGAGGGAGTCGGCCACGACCTGACTAACCGAACAAGTCTCTAGTCCAGGTTTATCGCCTATTCGGGTTCCATCCGCAAGGAGATCCGGCCGGGGTGTCTCTTACGGCCCCAAACGATGTGAGCAGGGTTCCCAAGCCCACCATCCGGGTGCCACTTGGTACACCGTGCCACTGTGCCTAGTCTGTCCCAAGCCCACCTGTACCGGGTGCCACTTGGTAGACTACTAACACTACCTACAAACACCAGAAACTAGTTGCAACTCCTGGACAGAGATCATGTTGATTAATAAGTCGAGAGGGGTCGAGTTACCGGAACCCAATGTGTGGTAGTAACTGGTCATGGATCACAAACACAGAACTCAGTTCCTGAGGACGGCTGCAATGAGACAACCCACCATGTACTCCTACATGGCCTCTCACCGCTACCTTTACCAAATCGTGTTCACACACTTAGCTCACACACAGTAGGACATGCTCACATGCCTCTGTTTCATCCTCGATGAATCAGACCTGACTCAACTCTAAGCAGTAGCAGGCATGACAAACAAGCATGAATGAGTAGGCACATCAGGGCTCAAACAACTCCTACTCATGCTAGTGGGTTTCATCTATTTACTGTGGCAATGACAGGTCATGCAAAGGATAAAGGGGTTCAGCTACCGCAGCAAGTAACAGATGAATCGGTGTTGTCCTAATGCAGTAAAAGGGAGCAGGAGCGAGAGAGTAGGATTGTATCGGAATGAACAAGGGGTTTTTGCTTGCCTGGCACTTCTGAAGATAACATTGAGTCTTCATCAGTGTCAACGATCACATCATCGGTATCACGTCTATCGAGAGGGGACAAATACCGGCAACATAGAAGGGAACACAATCAATGCAATGCACAATATGATGCATGATCATGACATGGCAAAATGAATGTGTTTTGAGCTAATGCAACTAGCAATAGATTAAATGAAGTTGGTTTGAATACAAGATTCAAATTTAACTCCATATGTGATTATTCAAATGCCATTTAATTGATTTGTGCTATACAGCAGCTATAAGTTGTTCTAACATGCATGAAAATGGTGCAGATGGATTCCTTGAATTTTTCTGATAATTTTTCATATATAATTTATTTAATTTGGAGTTACGGTTAATTTTCTATGATTTATTGAAGTTTTAGGCATTTTCTAGAATTTCCTGAATAATATTAAATCCAGAAATGATTATGGCGTCAGCACCACGTCACAGTGACGTCAGCAGGGTCAACTGGGCGCCCCAGGTCAAACCTGACGTGTGGGGACCACACATCAGTGACACAGGAGCTAATCCCGGTCAAACCCAGCGCTAACTGAGGTTTGACCAGGGGTGGGGCCCACAGTCAGTGGCCTAGGGGGTTGATTAGGGCGTCATTAGCGCTAATTAAGCGTGCCACGTCGGCAGTCGCCGGAGTATCGCCGGCGGCGAGCATTCCGCACGGCGGCGCGGCTCGGATTCGAGCTAGGGGCGATGGTTTGGCGCGCGGTTTGGCTCATTGGAACGTCTGCGACGCGGCGCATCCAGCGGTGGCTGTGGCCGCCGCTGGGGTGGCCGGTAGCAGCAACTACGGCGAGCGAGGCGGCGGCCGGAGCTCGGGCCAGCACGACGCGGTGGCTGCAGCGCGTTAGCCGGAGAGCAGAGGAGCGCGTCGGGACCCTGGGAACCTGGAGAGCGCGCGGGAGCTACTGTTGCGAGCGGAAGAGCTCCGGGGCGCGAGGTTCGCCGGCCATGGCGATGGCCGGAGCTCGGTGCTTGCGGGGACGGTAGCTACGGCACGAGAACGAGCAGGGGGTCAGAGGGGAAACATAGAGGAGCTCACAGGGGTTGCGACGGTGGCCTCGGGGAGCTCGGGGAGGCGTCGGAGGCGGCGAATCGACAGCGGCGGTCCTCGGTGGCCGAGGAGGGGGAAAACGTCGGGACGGCGCTTCGGGGCTTCTCCGGTCGCATGAGCCGACGGGGAGGTCGAGGGAGGCACTGCGGAGCTCAGGATCGCGTCGCGGAGGAGAGGGGGGTGGCGGTGGCCGCAAGGGAGCTCGTCGGTGGCGGCGGCTCCGTTCGGTCCGGGCGAGAGAGAGGGAACAGAGGAGAGAGGGGATGCAGCGGGGGAGGAAGAGGAGCGAGGGGACACGAGGCCTCGTCGTGGCGTTGCTAGGGAGGCCGGGGGAAGCAGGAGGTGGCCGGGAAGCAGGAGGTGGCCGAGGCCTCTCGGGCGCGCGCCACGCCTCGCCTCTGTTCGTCCTCCTGGCAGAGGAGGAAGAGGACAAGGGGGAGGAGGTGGGCTGGGCCGGCCAGATGGAGCTGGGCCAGGTAAGTGGCGCCAGGTAAGTGGCCCAGGTGGCTTTCTGCTCTGTTTTATTTTTTTTCTTCTGTTTTGTTTTATTTAATTTATTTTGCCACTATTTTGAATTTAAAATAATTCAAACAATGCCAAAAACTCCTCTGAATATTTTATATTGCTAGATGGACTTTTCCAAAAGCTTATAAAATATTTCAGGGGTATTTGAAATTATATTCTAATTATATGAATATAATTCAAATTCAAATAGCTAATGAATTAAATCCAAAGTCCCAAAAATAAATCCTTAAAAATGTTCAATATTTTGGTTGGGACCAGAACCCTTACCAAAAATTATCAAACATTTAAGAAGAGCACTTTGGAGCAATGAATGAGATTTCTAGGGTTTTTGCCCCTCTTTTATTTAAGTTTTTGAGGCTTCCAAAATTCCTCAGTTCAAGTTTCGAAAATATAGACATGATGCACACATGAAGCTAGCCTAGAGCACTACCAGCAGCTAGGGATGTGACATCAATGGTTTATTCTTAATGAATCTCGAGCGTAATATTACACATGTTCATAGTGTAGATGCCAAAAGATGTAAAGTTGATAACGATAGTCCCACATACTTGTGGCACTGCCGCCTTGGTCACATTGGTGTCAAGCGCATGAAGAAGCTCCATGCCGATGGACTTTTAGAGTCTCTTGATTATGAATCGTTTGACACGTGCGAACCATGCCTCATGGGCAAGATGACCAAGACTCCGTTCTCCGTAACAATGGAGCGAGTAACCAACTTATTGGAAATCATACATACCGATGTGTGCGGTCCAATGAGCGTTGAGGCTCGCGGAGGATATCGTTATGTTCTCACTCTCACTGATGACTTAAGTAGATATGGGTATGTCTACTTAATGAAACACAAGTCTGAGACCTTTGAAAAGTTCAAGGAATTTCAGAATGAGGTGGAGAATCAACGTGACCGAAAGATAAAGTGCCTACGATCAGATCGTGGAGGAGAATATTTAAGTCACGAATTTGGCACACACTTAAGGAAATGTGGAATCGTTTCACAACTCACGCCGCCTGGAACACCTCAGCGAAACGGTGTGTCCGAACGTCGTAATCGCACTCTATTGGATATGGTGCGGTCTATGATGTCTCTTACTGATTTACCGCTATCATTTTGGGGATACGCTCTAGAGACAGCTACATTCACTTTAAATAGGGCACCGTCTAAATCCGTTGAGACGACACCGTATGAATTATGGTTTGGGAAGAAACCTAAGCTTTCGTTTCTAAAAGTTTGGGGATGCGATGCTTATGTCAAGAAACTTCAACCTGAAAAGCTCGAACCCAAGTCGGAAAAATGCGTCTTCATAGGATACCCTAAGGAAACTGTCGGGTATACCTTCTACTTAAGATCCGAGGGCAAATCTTTGTTGCCAAGAACGGATGCTTTCTGGAAAAAGAGTTTCTCTCGAAAGAAGTAAGTGGGAGGAAAGTAGAACTCGATGAAGTACTACCTCTCGAACGGGAAAGTGGTGCAGCTCAGGAAAATGTTCCTGTGATGCCCACACCAACTGAAGAGGAAACCAATGATGATGATCAAGGTACTTCGGATCAAGTTGCTACTGAACTTCGTAGGTCCACAAGGACACGTTCCGCACTAGAGTGGTACGGCAACCCCGTCCTGGAAATCATGTTGTTAGACAACGGTGAACCTTCGAACTATGAAGAAGCGATGGCGGGCCCAGATTCCAACAAATGGCTTGAAGCCATGAAATCCGAGATAGAATCCATGTATGAAAACAAAGTATGGACTTTGACGGACTTGCCCGATGATCGGCGAGCGATAGAAAACAAATGGATCTTTAAGAAGAAGACAGACGCGGATGGTAATGTCACCATCTATAAAGCTCGACTTGTCGCTAAGGGTTATCGACAGGTTCAAGGGATTGACTACGACGAGACATTCTCTCCCATAGCGAAGCTAAAGTCCGTCCGATTCATGTTAGCAATTGCCGCATACTATGATTATGAGATATGGCAGATGGACGTCAAAACAGCATTCCTTAACGGGCATCTTAAGGAAGAACTGTATATGATGCAGCCGGAAGGTTTTGTCGATCCTAAGAACACTAACAAAGTATGCAAGCTCCAGCGATCCATTTATGGGCTGGTGCAAGCATCTCGGAGTTGGAATATTCGCTTTGATGAGATGATCAAAATGTTTGGGTTTATGCAGACTTATGGAGAAGCCTGCGTTTACAAGAAAGTGAGTGGGAGCTCTTTAGCATTTCTCATATTATATGTAGATGACATACTCTTGATGGGAAATAATATAGAATTTCTGGACAGCATTAAGGCCTACTTGAATAAGTGTTTTTCAATGAAGGACCTTGGAGAAGCTTCTTACATATTAGGCATCAAGATCTATAGAGATAGATCGAGACGCCTCATAGGTCTTTCACAAAGCACATACCTTGATAAGATTTTGAAGAGGTTCAAAATGGATCAGTCCAAGAAGGGGTTCTTGCCTATGTTACAAGGTGTGAGATTGAGCTCGGCTCAGTCACCGACCACGGCAAAATATAAAGAAGAGATGAGTGTCATCCCCTATGCTTCAGCCATAGGATCTATTATGTATGCCATGCTGTGTACCAGACCTGATGTAAACCTTGCCGTGAGTTTGGTAGCTAGATACCAAAGTAATCCCGACAAGGAACACTGGACAGCAGTCAAGAATATCCTGAAGTACCTGAAAAGGACAAAGGACATGTTTCTCGTTTATGGAGGAGACAAAGAGCTTGTCGTAAAGGGTTACGTCGACGCTAGCTTCGACTCAGATCCGGATGACTCTAAGTCACAAACAGGATACATGTATATGTTGAATGGTGGAGCAGTAAGCTGGTGCAGCTGCAAGCAGAGCGTCGTGGCGGGATCTACGTGTGAAGCGGAGTACATGGCAGCCTCGGAGGCAGCGCATGAAGCGATTTGGGTGAAGGAGTTCATCACCGACCTAGGAGTCATACCCAATGCGTCGGGGCCAATCAAACTCTTCTATGACAACACTGGAGCTATTGCCCTTGCCAAGGAGCCCAGGTTTCACAAGAAGACCAGGCACATCAAGCGTCGTTTCAACTCCATCCGTGAAAATGTTCAAGATGGAGACACAGAAATTTGCAAAGTACATACGGATCTGAATGTCGCAGATCCGTTGACTAAACCTCTCTCGCGAGCTAAACATGATCAACACCAGAACTCTATGGGTGTTCGATTCATCACAATGTAACTAGATTGGTGACTCTAGTGCAAGTGGGAGACTGTTGGAAATATGCCCTAGAGGCAATAATAAAAGTATTATTATATTTCATTGTTCATGATAATTGTCTTTTATTCATGCTATAACTGTATTATCCGGAAATCGTAATACACGTGTGAATACATAGACCTCAATATGTCCCTAGTGAGCCTCTAGTTGACTAGCTCGTTGTGATCAACAGATAGTCATGATTTCCTGGCTATGGACATTGGATGTCGTTGATAACGGGATCACATCATTAGGAGAATGATGTGATGGACAAGACCCAATCCTAAGCATAGCACAAAGGTCGTTTAGTTCGTTTGCTAGAGCTTTGCCAATGTCAAGTATCTCTTCCTTAGACCATGAGATCGTGTAACTCCCGGATACCGCAGGAGTGCCTTGGGTGTATCAAACGTCACAACGTAACTGGGTGACTATAAAGGTGCATTACAGGTATCTCGAAAGTAGCTGTTGGGTTGACACGGATCGAGACTGGGATTTGTCACTCCGTATGACGGAGAGATATCTCTGGGCCCACTCAGTAATGCATCACCATAATGAGCTCAAGGTGACCAAAGTGTTGGCCACGAGATCATGCATTACGGTACGATTAAAGTGACTTGCCGGTAACGAGACTGAACAAGGTATTGGGATACCGACGATCGAGTCTCGGGCATGTAACGTACCGATTGACAAAGGGAATTGTATACAGGGTTTGATCGAATCCTCGACATCGTGGTTCATCCGATGACAACATCGAGAAGCATGTGGGAGCCAACATGGGTATCCAGATCCTGCTGTTGGTTATTGACCGGAGAACGTCTCGGTCATGTCTACATGTCTCCCAAACCCGTAGGGTCTACACACTTAAGGTTCGATGACGCTAGGGTTATAAAGGAAGTTTGTATGTGGTTACCGAATGTTGTTCGGAGTCCCGGATGAGATCCCGGACGTCACGAGGAGTTTCGGAATGGTCTGGAGGTAAAGATTTATATATGGGAAGTCCTATTTTGGCCACCGGAAAATGTTTGGGATTTTTCGGTATTGTACCGGGAAGGTTCTAGAAGGTTCCGGAGTGGGGCCCACCTTCATGGGGGGACCCACATGAACGTGAGTAGTGGGGGAAAGGCCCCACACCCCTGGTCAAGGTGCACCAAGATCCCCCCTTAGAAGGAATAAGATCATATCCCGAAGGGATAAGATCAAGATCCCTAAAAAGGGGGGATAACAATCGGTGGGGAAGGAAATGATGGGATTTCTTTCCTCCCACCTTGGCCAACGCCCCAATGGACTTGGAGGGCAAGAAACCAGCCCCTCCACCCCTATATATAGTGGGGAGGCGCATGGGAGCTTAACACAAGCCAAGGCGCAGCCCCTCCCCTCCCCAACACCTCTCCTCCTCCGTATATGCTTGGCGAAGCCCTGTCGGAGTACTGCTGCACCAACTACACCACGCCGTCGTGCTGCCGTTGGAGCAATCTTCCACAACCTCTCCTTCCCCCTTGCTGGATCAAGAAGGAGGAGACGTCTCCCGTCCCGTACGTGTGTTGAACGCGGAGGTGCTGTCCGTTCAGCACTTGGACATCGGTGATCCGAATCACGTTCGAGTACGACTCCATCATCACCATCCCCTTGGCTAGCTTCCGCTCGTGATCTACAAGTGGTATGTAGATGCAAACTCTCTCCCTTGACTCGTTGCTTAGATGAACTCATAGATGGATCTTGGTGAAACCGTAGGAAAATTTTTAATTTTCTGCAACGTTCCCCAACAAAAACTACGTTGATCAAAGGGACCAGGATAAACAAATAGTTGAGAGCCTCTTTCTTTTTGTTTGAGCAGTCATGGGCTCGCAGAGAAGGTATAGCTACAAAAGTAGAATATGACCAGTTAATATATCGCAGAGAAGGTTTTTGTGCATCAGCACTGAATCAAAGAACATATTCTCAATAATTTAGACACATCGTTTCCAGTTGTTGCAACAGCAGCTTGAGGCTGCTTCTCTATTCTCAATAATTTGTGCATCAGTCATTTCTACAGTTTCAGTAAAACTATAAGAACACAAAGTAAAACTTCAAAAACTAAGTCAAATTATATGTACCATGTACGCATAGATTCAAGTATGATACTAAGTGAGCAGGTAGAATCATCCAAGCATGGATGCAAGTGTCTCACCTGCGGCAACTGACCAGGAGCGAAGTTGAGCATGGCCGGGGCAGGAGCAGCTAGAGTAGCACGGCCGGCCTTGAGGTCTGGGGCATCCACAGCCTGCCTGGCATCGGGTGCCCAGACCAAGGGGAGCATCGGGGCGTGCCTGCACGAGGAAGGAAAGCAGCATCAGAGAGTTGAAGGGAAGAAATCAAAGATGAGGGTACCTTGAGGAGCAGAGCAGAGCAGAAGTACTATAAATTAACAGGGCAAGGGTCATTGTTATCCTGGTGGCATTGACAGGCTGCAAAATTGCCTCTACAGTTTATTGTTTAGCTATGATAAATAAGTTGGTACAAGAATGATTGTGGAAACAGTAGATACAGTAAGAATGCAAAGTACATTTAGTGAGAATTGTATTCTTATAATTAAGCTACCAGTAGAGAAGCAGAAAACTGCCGAACAGCCTGGCACTAACATATAGCGCTAAGGCACTAACTACAGTACAGAAAGCACTCCAAATTCAGATGTGATGGACCAATTCAGAACTTCAGATCAGCTCAGAACTGTTTCCCTGATCAGTTCATCCATTGCTAACAAATCTATATAGAAAGTAATAAATTGTACCCCCTAATAGAGACCAGGAATTGGGCCAAACAGCTCATGTCAACTGGCTACCATTCGAATTATTATTGTACCATGGCATAGAAAAAATTCAGTAACCTCACTTCTACAAATTAACCTGGTGCTGTTGTACTCCTACACCATTCAAGCTCATGGTCGGGATAAACAATACTAATAAGTAATAACCCATAGATAGCATGGTACAGAAGCAAGCAACCAGTTCATACTAGCTATCTGAAGGAACAGCAAACAGTGACAATTGACAGCAGCTGAAGAAAAATACGATCCTACTGCTACTCTCATCCATTAAACTGACATCATATAATACAAGCTATCTCAAGGAAGGAGAGAAGGGAATATGGGGTTGGCGTCGGTGAGTAGGTGTATGATCTCCATGGTGTGCTTGATGATGCGGGCCGGCATGACATTCTTCCTGTTCTGCTTGGCCTAGTAGCGCCCCGCCAGGACAAAATAAAATCAATAACTGATGAGTCAAAGACCAATCAATCTTAATATGTCGACTGACGCTTCTGAATTTACTTGAAGAAACGTATTCTCACTTACAGATTTTCTCCATCAAGTACAGGGACGAAGCTGCCATAAACGGACTTGACGAGAATGTTCGCCTTCAATGACCTGACAAACATGATTTGAGATGGCAAGTAGTTTCTCAGCAAGGTAAGATAGATAGATGCCACTCCCTCCATCCCACAAGAAAAGATGTTATTACATCAAAAATACTGAAACAACATGGCGCAGTACACTGTAATTAGAAGCACGTGCAGATTTAAGATTGATGTGTGTATACCTGAAGGCGTCTTGGCAGAAGTGAGTGCTGAGCTTCCCGTCCGCACCCTTGACCAGGTAGAAGTAGACAGCGGTCTGCTCCAACAGGCCGTCGTCGACCAGCACGAGTAGCCTGAACGGGCCGAGCAAGCCCCGCCCCGCTGCGTCGGCGCTCACGCTGAAAAAGAGAGGATCAATGAAACTGAGAAACTTGTCCGAGTAGAACTAGATAGAACAATACTGAATGTCTATCTAGGATAAATTTCACAACGATTTGAGCTGGATTTTAAGAACTAAGAAAGCTAAGAGCTAAGAAAGCACAACCATGTAAGCTGCAGTTTGAGAGCTAAAGAAAAAACATGTGGCTGTACTGAAGAAAAAGAAAGGTGCTCAGCTACAACACCAACCGTTGTACTATGTGAGCTACAATTTTCAAATCAAAGAACAAAAGTCTCTAGGAATGATCCGACTACTCATCATAGAAATCTCATATTATACTGAAAAATGGCAACTCTTGTTTAGATAGGAAAGTTCTAAGCAATTCAGTTCAGACAATCACCCCTAAAAAAATCATGTGTTTTTTGAAAATTCTAGTGCAAAGAAACATGACTGAGTGCGCCACACCAACATAAGCAACTTACTACAGTACCAACTAATCTGCCACTTTGCCCCTCAAAAAGAAACAATCTGCCACTTTGGCCCCTATTTTTGTAGCATTTCAGTTATAGAAACTGCAACTTTAATTGCTAAAACATGTCGCTAGTACATTGAAAACTGGTTTATACACAGGCAGTAACCATGGTGAATGTACACTTGGAGCTATACCAGGATGTAAAAGGTTCTTACCAGTAACCGCAGTTAGTAACCAAGCCATGCCTCGCTTGTCTACTCGCAGCTAGTTGGGTAGCCTCGGCAGTTCAGAATCTTCTTAGGAGCGCAATGCATTTGTCTCGTTCATCCACCACCCTAAACATTCAAGTAAACAAAAGTGAGAGCTGGGAGCTAACTTAAGAGAGACTGCAGCGAATGAAATTAACAACTAGTTTTTTAATGGCTAGGGGTACACACAGCACATATATAC
>NC_057813.1:145070108-145070362 GCF_018294505.1 Triticum aestivum | reverse complement strand
CACTCGGAGGCTTAGCTGCAGCCTCGTGCTCGCCTAAGTTATCAAAATCCTACCGAGTGGTAAGCCAGCCTTCCACTCGGAGGCTTAGCTGCAGCCTTGTGCTCGCCTAAGTTATAAAAATCCTACCGAGTGAAGAGCAACCCTCTCACTTGGGGGCTTAGCTGCAGTCCAAGCACTCGCCTAAGTTGTGAAAATCCTACCGAGTGAAGAGCAATCCTCTCACTCGGAGGATTAGCTGCAGCCTCGTGCTCGCC
>NC_057813.1:145022531-145069711 GCF_018294505.1 Triticum aestivum | reverse complement strand
GTCCAAGCTCTCGCCTAAGTTGTGAAAATCCTACCGAGTGAAGAGCAACCCTCTCACTCGGGGGCTTAGCTGCAGTCCAAGCACTCGCCTAAGTTGTGAAAATCCTACCGAGTGAAGAGCAACCCTCTCACTCGGGGGCTTAGCTGCAGCCTTGTGCTCGCCTAAGTTACAAAAATCCTACCGAGTGAAGAGCAACCCTCTCACTCGGAGGCTTAGCTGCAGTCCAAGCGCTCGCCTAAGGTATAAAAACCCTGCCAAGTGGAGAGCAACCCTCTCATTCGGAGGACTTAGCTGCAGCCCAGTGCTCGTCTAAGTGGACTAAAGAATAAGTCGATTGCAGCACAGGCACCTTGCTTTGAACCTGCAAAAGACATTCCGAGCTGAAGGCAATCGTATTCAAGCACCAAATCCAAGTTTGAATCGACATCTAAAGGAACCGAAAGTGCTCAGGCGTCAAGCCTGTTAAGGTTTGTCGGTTACAATTTCACTCGGCATACTGAGGCAAATTTAAAGCGTCGAGCCAGAAGAAGTTTTTTACCCCTCCTGTGGAGGGCTGGAAGGTGCAACAAATTCATCAAGGTCAATCCCGTCGGCGATCCGAGTGGCAGCTGCAAGGAAAGTTTCCATAAAGGATCTGAAGTCGTGCTTCTTGGTATTGGCCACCCGAAGGGCCGCCAGCTTCTCTTCTCGTGCATCTTTGCAGTGGACTCGGGCCAGACACAGAGCGACATCTGCACCACACCGAGCCGAGGACTTCTTCCACTCCTGCACTCGACCAGGGATCGTGTTCAAGCGGGCCATCAGCGACTCAAGGTCATTCTGAAGTGTCTCCTCAGGCCAGAGCGTCGAGTCGATGCGAGATGTGGCGGCCTTCAGCCTTGCGAGATAGTCCACGACAGCTGCAACACGAGACTCCAGTCGGAAAACATCCATGGCAACTTCGTCGTTCACCGGAGAATTGACGGGGTCAAGGTTTGGCTCCAGTCGGCTGGTTTCTTCTTCAAAGTTTTGACAAAATTCTGCAAGGGTGATCACTAAGTCAAGGAGATAGTCGAATGGAAAAAGCCATAATTGGAAATATTTGCCAAACATGGAGGTCTACCTTCAAGCATAAGGAACAACTTCTTGGCAAGGCCACTCAGGAAGGCCTCCAGTTCAGTTTTCTTCTCAGTCAATTTGCTGACTTGGTCGGTTAGGGCAGCTTTGTCAGTTTTCAGTCGACTGACCTCCTTGTTGGCAATCCCAAGAGCAGCTTTCAGATTGGTATTGTCTTGTTCGAGCTTGGTGACCGAAGCTAACTTCTCGTCAGCAAGCTTGATCTTCTCAGCTAGCTCAAGGTCTTTCTTCTGCTGGGCCTCCCTTACCTTACCTGCAAGTTACAACAAGATCAGATGCTGAAACAAGCAAGGGGAAAAGCAGTCGTCAGGGTCTCACCAAACATACCTTCGGTCTCCTCCTTTGCCTTTGTCAGCTTCTCCTGAACCAGCTTCAAGCTCAGCTCGACTTGAGTATGTTTTTGTTCCTGCTCTGAGTAGCGAGCCACAAGATCACAGGAGTTCTGTGAAGAACCAATCGACTAAATGTCAAATATAATTCACTTCCGAGTGAAAAAGGGATAAACACACGTTTCTAAGACTACAGCCAAATACAAGCATTCGACCGTAGTCTCGGGGACTACACCCAGTGGGTGCACTCAGCGTGCCCCCACTAATCCTGTTGAAGACAAAGTCGACCAGTCGACCTCAAAAAAAAAAGAGAGATGCATTCTCTAAGACTGTGATCAACTGCAAGCAGTCGACCACAGTCTCGGGGACTACACCCAGTGGGTGCACTCAGCGTGCCCCCACCGGTTTGTGAAATCCAGTCGACATAGTCGACTAAAAGAAAAATTGACGTCATAAAGCCTAAAGCCGACTGCCAGCAGTCGACCTTAGCCTTGAGGACTACACCCAGTGGGTGCACTCAGCGTGCCCCCACCGGTTTGTGAAGTCCAGTCGACCAGTCGACTGGCAGAAAGATTGACATCATAAAGCCTAAGGCCGACTGCCAGCAGTCGACCTTAGCCTTGGGGACTACACCCAGCGGGTGCACTCAGCGTGCCCCCGCTAACACGGAGTTTATTCGACACACCCAGTGGGTGACTAATATAAATTCCGGAAAAGAAAAGTTTTTGGTAGCATATCCAACAGAACAAACAGTGGTCGACTGACCTGGACATTGCTTTGGAGGGCAGAACTGGCGTCATAAGCTGCCTGGCTCGCGTCCCGGATGGTCTTCAGCTGCTCCATCATGAGTCCCGCCTGGCGTATTGCCTCCTTCGCTGCGCCAGCTTGGTCCTCTGGGACGTGGTGCGTCGTAAAAAGGGAGGGCTGCTGAGCACTCGTCAGTGGATTTGCGAAGGACACCGTGTGTCGAGTGGTGTTCCCTTCCTCCACAATCAGAATCTCAGGCGCCGTCACATCCTGAGGTACCTTACTGGCGGACGCTTTCCGACTCCTCCTGCGTGTCAGTGGTTCTTCATCCTCGTCGTCGTCAGGGAGATTGATAACGGTGTTGGGTGGAGCTGCGGAGAAGGATCAGGATCAGAGATCGCGAGTCAGTCGACTAAGAACGGTGTTAAGAATACAGTACCTGGATTCGAAGTTGCTGCATCCTCCATCTCGTGGTCATCAGCCCGGGCCGAGGTTTCAGAAGTAGCAGCACTGCAACTCCAAAGGATCAGTCGACTAACTTCAGCGTCGACCAGAGATAAAGTTCACATAGAATAAGAAAATATGAGCAGCACGGTTACCCTGATATGGTAGGGATGGACACCTTCATCTTCGGCAAGAGCTTGATCGGCTTCGACGGGGCCGCCCTGGGCTGCTTCGGCGCCTTTTCAGTCGGCACCGGAGAGGTAGTCCGAGGGCGCTTGGTCGACTGAGTGGCGGTCGCAACCCCCTTACCACGTTCGGTCGAAGGGTCGTGGACAAGCTTCGACCGCCTTTCTGAGCGCGGTGGTACGACCTCCTCCTCCTCTTCTTCCTCGTCTTCGGCGTCATCATCATCGCCGTCGTCATCATCATCGTCGTCGTCGTCCCCTGCAACGTCCGAGTCCCATTCCTCCTCGTCCTGGCTCTCGCCCCCACTCGCCTCACCCTCCTCAGTCGGAGTTTGTGCCCCATTGGGCATCGAGTACAGCTCGGTGAGGGCCTAGCAGATATCAAGACAATGATCAGTCGACCAGTCGGCAGAGTAAACAGAGATGAATGCGACAAGAATGCAGTGGAGAGCAGGGCAAGTGTACCTTATTTGGATCACTGTTGTGGTCGAGTGGAGGAATCCTTCTGGCTCCGCGTGGGTTGTCCTTGTTTCCGGTGACGGCTACCATCCATCTTTCCAGAGTGACATCGTCGACTGCTTCTGGATGGACTCTAGTCTCGTCTTCGGTCCCACAGTACAAACACATGCAGTGGCTCCGGAACTGGAGAGGCTGGATGCGACGCCTGAGGAAAACCTCCAGGAGGTCCATGCCCGTCACTCCCTCCCGAACCAACTGCACCACGCGCTCCATCAACATCTTCACGTCAGCTTTCTCCTCCGGAATCAGCTTCAGAGGGAAGGCTTGCTCACTCGGTCCATGGTGAACGGAGGGAGTCCACTCGACTGCCCTGGCGTCGACTGGACCTGGCAGTAGAACCAAGTCGACTGCCAGCCTCTGACGGACTCGGGAAAGGTCATGGGCGGGAAGGTGCTCTTATTCCTCACCTGAATCCCCAGGCCTCCGCACATTTGGACGACTCGGGTTCTCTCATCACCTGGGCTCGCCTTCTTCACGGTCTGAGATCGACACGTGAATATATGTTTGAACAAACCCCAGTGCGGTCGACAGCCCAAGAAACCCTCACACATGGACACGAATGCAGCAAGATAGGCAATGGAGTTTGGGGTAAAGTGGTGAAGCTGCGCTCCAAAGAAATTCAAGAAGCCACGGAAGAAAATACTTGGCGGCAAGGAAAACCCACGATCAACATGAGTGGCCAAAAGCACACACTCACCCTCTTCTGGCTGTGGCTGCCACTCCTTCCCCGGCAACCTCGCAGCTCCATGAGGGATCAAGCCCTCGTTGGCCATGTCGAGGAGGTCCTTCTCTGTGATGGTCGACTGGATCCAGTGTCCTTGGACCCAGCCCTTCGGCAGGCGGGATCTGGACGAGGACCCTCCGCGGCTGGTGGATCTCCCCTTCGCCTTCTCCGACGCCGACGCCTTCTTGGCGCGCTCCAGCGCCGCCGTCTTCTCCTTGGCCATGGTCGTCGGAGAGATGCGCGAAGGGAAGTGGTGCGGGGGCGAGAGCGAGCACGCTGAGCTGGGAAGAAGGAAGCAGAGAGAGAGGGAGAATGCTGGGGCGCAGCACAGAAATCCTCGCCGGGCGCATTTATAAGGTCCCTTCCGAGTGGCTGACATGTGGGCCCGGTCGATCTAATCATATCTGAGAGCAGTTATGCAGGCTGGATACGTGGCGAAAAAGGCGGCGCGGAGATCGAGGCGTCTATGCCCCGTCCCATCCGAACGCCGCGGTCCGCCCCGCTTCGCGCGCGCCCCCAAATTTCGCATCCCGCGGAATCCGCGAGCAACAAATCAGTCTGTCAGACGCGGTGTTTCCGGCGATCCGTCGCTCGGAGATCGTCGAAGCCCGAAAGATCACTCGACGCAAAAACAGAATGGATCGAGTCGACTGAAGGCAAATTGCTCCCTGTCAACGAGGAGATTCTTTGGTCCAGAACAGCGCACAACTAGAGCGCAAAGGTCAATCGGAAACGACATCAACTCCTTCTTCACTCGAAGCCTCAATCCATTCGGGGGCTAATGATGGGGTTATGTACCTAGGGTAGGGTCATGGACCTGTTCCAAGTAACTTACCCCAAGACATCCTTAGAAGAGGTCGCCTTCCAGTCGACCAATGAGGACTCACTCGACTGGCCTGAAGGACTCGACCACGAAGACTCACTCGACCACCAGGAGGTCAAGAGGCACTCTGCACTACAACGGCCTGTAATCAAGTAGACTTTATGATAGTAAAGGCACTTTATGTGGGGCGTTACCAGTAACGCCCCGGACTTAACTCACCTTAAACCGTCTCCTACGTGGGCTGGCTGGGGTCCTGGCGCACTCTATATAAGCCACCCCCCTCCACAGGCAGAGGGGTTCGGCACCTTGTAATTCATACATTCATAATCCACTCGACCGCCTCCGGGCTCCGAGACGTAGGGCTGTTACTTCTTCCGAGAAGGGCCTGAACTCGTACATCCTTTGTGCTTACAACCTCTCCATAGCTAGGACCTTGCCTCTCCATACCTACCCCCCACTCTACTGTCAGGCTTAGAACCACGACACCTGGCCCCCCCTCCTCTGTCGTCTACCTCCCCGACAGGGGAACGGCGCGTGCCCGACGCACGCGCACCGCCGCGCCGCGCCACCTCCTCCCTCGCTCTGGATGGACCGGACGACGCCACGCGACGCCCCGCACCTCTCTCCTACTCTCTCATTCCTCCCCCTTCCCCTGGTTCTCTCTCTCCCGACCGCCCGAACGCGCCCGTCGCCACCGCTCGCCGTAGCCATCGCCACCGGCCTCCCCTCGCCTCCCCAACACGCGCGGAAGCTCCGCCCCCTCGCCCTGAAGCTCCTCGTCAAGCCACGCACCTCCGGACGGCCTCCATCGCCGCTATCGCCATCGTCTTCCTCCTCGGGCTCCGCCGTCCGCCGCCGTCGATTCGCCGTCACCAGGTCTCCCCCGACCCCGCTGTGCTGCTCTGCGTGATCGCCGTGAGCTTCTTCCTGTTCCCCTCTCTTCTCCCCCCCGTTCCCGTGCCGTAGCGCCGCTCCCCACCACGGCCGAAGCCTCTCGCCGCCGTCCATGTCGCCGTCGCCGTCTTGGCCGCCTCTGCCCAACTTAAGCACCCTAGCGTGCTCCCGGTGCCACGAGGGTGCCGCCGAGCCCCTCAGGTGGCCTCCCCGTGCCCCGCAGCCCGTTCCCGCTCGAAGCCGAGCTCCGGCCGCCGCCGCGAGCTCTGCTCCGGCGAGCTCCGCCGCCCCCGCAGCCTCCCGCGTGTTCCACTGGATGCGCGTGAGCGCGGGCTTCGCTCTCGTGGTCTCCGCCGCCCGAATTGTCGCCGGAACGGCGATCCCGAGCCCCTCCGCCGCGTTTGCTGCCGCCGGCGGCTAAACGCCGGCGTTTTAGCCCCGGTTGACCAGGGGGTTTGACCCCCCCTGACACTGACAGTGGGCCCCGGTGCCCCCTAACCTTTTAATTAAACTAAATTAACCCCTGTTAACCCCCCTGTCACTGACGTGTGGGTCCCACACGTCAGGTTTGACCCGGACCAGCCCAGTTGACCGCTGACGTCGTGCTGACGTCATGCTGGCGCTATAATATGATTTCTGGAATTAAAATAATTCAGAAAATCCAGAAAATGATTTAAACTTCAAAAATTCATAACAATTCAACCGTAGCTCAGATCAAAATAATTTATATATGAAAAATTATCAGAAAAATGCAACCTTTCCATCTGTACTAGTTTCATGCATGAAAAACCAACTTATACATGCTGAATATGGGAAAAACACATTATGGCATATATAAGAGACTTAATTTAGAAATGCATTTGAACCTTTGGTTCAAATGGACTTCAAACCAATTGAACACTAGTTGCATTAGCTCAACAGCATCACATCTACATGCCATGTTCATGCATCATATTGTTGCATATGATTGTGTATTGATTGCCGGCACCGTTCCTTCTCGATAGGTCCTGCTCCGGAGACGTTCCAGAGTACCTGTCTGTGAAGCAGTGCCTCCCTTGTTGATTTACCAGGCAAGCAAACCCCCCTTGTTCATTTCGATAAAACCCTACTCTCTCGCTCCTGCTCTCAGTTATTGCATTAGGACAACAATGGTTCATCTGCTACTTGTGCTGCGGTAGTTGAACCCATTCCTCTGCATGACCAGTCATTGCCACAGTAAATAGTTGAAACCCACTAGCATCTGTAGGAGTTGATTGAAGCCATTGTTGTGATCCTACCATGCTATGCCTGCTATTGCTTAGAGTTGTGTCAGGTCTGATTCATTGGGAATGAATTGGAGTGTTACGATATGTTCTGATGCTGAGAGTTAAGTGTGTGAACACGATTTGGTAAAGGTAGCGGTGAGAGGCCATGTAGGAGTACATGGTGGGTTGTCTCACTGGAACCGTCCTTAAGCACCGAGTTCTATGTATGTTGTCCAATGACTCGATACTACCACACATTGGGCTCCGGGCGCTCCAAGCCCTCTCGACTTATTAACCGACTTGATCTCTGTCCAGGAGTCGCAACTAGTTTCTGGTGTTTGTAGGTAGTGCTATTTTTCTACCAGGTGGCACCCGGCAGGGTGGGCTTGGGACAGACTAGGCACACGTGGCACGGTGTACCGAGTGGCACCCGGTTGGTGGGCTCGGGAACCCTGCTCACATCGTTTGGGGCCGTGAGCGACACCCCGGCCGGATCTCCTTGCGGATGGAACCTGAATAGGCGATAAACCTGGACTAGAGTCTTGTGTGGTTAGTCAGGTCGTGGCCGACACCCTCGCCAGGCTTCCGCTTGAAGGTTGCCGAGATACATGACGTGTACATGGCGGTAAGTGGCGAGAGCGTGTGTGAAGAAGTACACCCCTGCAGGGTTAACATAATCTATTCGAATAGCCGGGTCCGCGGTTATGGACTTCTTGGATGCTTACATGGTACATAAACAACTTGAAGTGGATACTCTAAAATGCTCAAGACAAGTGTGAGTACTATGGATAGCCTTCTCGTAGGGAGACGGGGATGAATCCATAGTAGTGTATTGTATGGTGATTAGTGGACTCGTGTACGTTGTTTCACCTCCAGAGTTTCTGGTAGTCGTAGAACAGGATAGCCACAGAGTCAAAGCTGGCTTGCTGCAACTAAACCCCACATTACCCTCTTGATACAAGTGCATGTATGATAGGATCTGATGTAAGTCTTGCTGAGTACCTTTGTACTCATGTTGCTTTATTTATGTTTTTGCAGCGGAGACTTCGGTCTTACTAGTGTTCTCGTGGACTTCGACTAGTAGCTAGTACCTCAGCTACGATCTTGATCGGACGTTGTAGATAGTCAGGCGTTCAGCCTTTTTCATTTATAGATGTCTGTACTCAGACATGTAATGCTTCCGCTTGTTGCTTGATTGCTCTGACTGTTGGGTCATGTGACCCCTGTTTGTAATAATGCTATGACGGCTCTTCTGAGTCTTTATCTATTTGAGTTGTTGAGTTATGTTGTGATGCCATGTTGTACATCACATACTTGCATATTATGCGTACGTGTAATGTGTACTGCTATGTGTGGGATCTGACTATCTAGTTGTTTATCCCTAGTAGACTCTCTTACCGGGAAATGTCTCCTAGTGCTTCCACTGAGCCCTGGTAGCTTGCTACTGCTCCGGAACACTTAGGTTGGCCGGCATGTGTCCTTCTTCGATCCTGTGTCTGTCCCTTCGGGGAAATGTCACGCGATGAATACCGGAGTCCTGCTAGCCCGCTACAGCCCGGTTCGCCGGAGTCCTGTTAGCCCAGTGCTACAGCCTGGATTCACTCGCTGATGACCGACACGTTCGATGCTGGGTCATGGATGCCTGTCCCTGTAAGTTAGTGCCACTTTGGGTTTACGACTAGCCATGTCAGCCCGGGCTCTTTATCATATGGATGCTAGCGACACCATCATATACGTGTGCCAAAAGGCGCAAACGGTCCCGGACAAAGGTAAGGCGACACCGTGGGGATACCGTGCGTGAGGCCGCAAAGTGATATGAGGTGTTACATGCTAGATCGATGTGGCATTGAGTCGGGGTCCTGACAGCTTTGGTATCAGAGCCTGACTGCCTGTAGGATTACCAAGCCAAACTGGTCGAAGTTGAGTCTAGAAAATCTTTAGTTATGTAAGGGAATTGATTGTGGGAAGGAACGTAAGGCTCTTTTTACTCCTTATACCTCATGACCTTCTGATCTGAGTCGTCCTATCTTTCCGACGGGATTAAGGAACTAGGCTTTCTCTTCCGTCTATCAGGATCACGTGTTACTACTCCGTAGTCCCATAGGATTGGTTGATCAGAGTCATACCCCAGTTCTCGAGTGTTTCCGGTGTAGTCTGTTTAGCATGATCTCAGAACCTTGAGTAATGCTGATGAGTATGTTATTACCCCATTCTAGTAGGATGTCTCATTCTGAGCATTTTACTGCCGCTATGCTGCCGGAATTTCCCTAGGAGTTCGAGAGATACTAATTCCTTGTCCTACATTCTACAGTCTATAATTGATGCTGATTCCGTCCTTGGTTTCGTTTCTCAGGATGTCATCAGCTAAGCAAAGTTCCATTGCTCGTAGCCAGAACCACGGAGATGGTAGGAATGAGGATCCTCCCGACCAGCCTTCGTTGACCGAGTTCATGCTAGAGATGGAGAGGAACAAGCGTGAGTCTAACCGTTTGTTGGCACGTATCGAGGAGAACACCGCACATCAGTTCAAAGGGTCGGCTACCATTCATGACTTCATTCGTTTGCACCCACCTACCTTTCATCATTCCATCGAGCCACTCGATGCAGATGACTGGCTCCGTAGCATCACTCATAAGCTGCGTTCTGCGAACGTAGCTGAAGATGAAAAGGTCACCTATGCCACATACCACCTGGAAGGTCCTGCTAGTCTTTGGTGGCAGAACTATGAGGCTATGCTTCCAGCTGGCCAGATTCCTACCTGGAAGGTTTTCACTGAGGCTTTTCGCGAGCATCACATTCCCCAGGCCCTTCTTGATCGCAAGAGAGAAGAGTTCTGTAGTTTCACCCAGAATAAGATGGCTGTTGATGCTTACAGCAGAGAGTTTGAGAACCTTGCCCGCTATGCCACAGAAGAAGTGTCCACGGACGCCAAGAAGCAGGCTAGGTTCCGAAAGGGTCTCAACCCCAAGTTGCGCCGTGATCTCCACCTGCATCATTGTGATACATTCCAAGCCCTTGTGAACAAGGCCATCAATGCAGAGACAGCTCAGCTCACTTACGAGGAGTCTCGTAAGCACACCCGTGATTTGGGATCTTTCTCTGGCTCTAGTTCCCAGAAGCGCCGGATTTGGGTTCCAAACTCTGCTCTTCCTTCCGGATATACACCGAGGCCATCCCCTGTGGTGCCTTTCCCAGCTCATTCATATGTTCCACCCAGGCCTACTGGTAGACCGCTTGTCAGTGCGGGTCCACGTACAACCTCAGGGACTTGCTTCACATGCGGGAAGCCAGGACACTATGCACGTGACTGCTCTCAAACTAGTTATGCTCCACCCAAGGCCGAGAAGACTGTTGGCTGTGTTAAGCCATCACGCAAGATGATCAGTGTTAAGTCAGCCCCTACTGAACGTGGACGTGTGCATCACGTCTCAGCTAAAGACGCTCATGATGATCCGGATGTCGTTCTTGGCACACTCCTTGTCAATTGTCACCCAGCATCAGTTCTATTCGATACTGGAGCATCTCACTCCTTCATTTCTGAAAGCTATGCTAACTTGCACAACCTGTGATTTTGTGAAATGCCAACTCCGCTAGTCATCCAAACTCTTGGATCCAAATGGCAAACCTCTAGTGTAAGCCATGGTAATGAAATCCTTGTTGACAGACTTGTATTCCTTGCATCACTTGTAGCCCTCAAGTCCTCAGATATTAACATCATCTTGGGTATGGACTGGATGACAGCTCATCATGCCAAGATTGATTGTTACACCAGATCTGTTCAGCTTACACACCCATCTGGCAAGATAGTCACTGTCTCCACTAGGGTTGCAAAGCGTCAGCTCTATTCTCTTAATGCCACCCCTCTTCCAGACCTTGAGGATATCCCGGTAGTCCGTGACTTTCCGGATGTCTTTCCAGAGGAACTGCCAGGTGTTCCACCTGACAGAGAGGTAGAGTTCGTCATAGATCTTATCCCAGGAACTGCTCCAATCTCTAGGAGACCCTACAAGATGGCACCCCTAGAATTAGCCGAGCTTAAGAAACAACTCGATGAGTCCTTGCAAAAGGGTTTCATCCGTCCCAGCTCTTCTCCTTGGGCTTGCCCCGTCCTCTTCGTCAACAAGAAGGATGGTACGGACCGGATGGTTGTAGATTATCGTCCCGTTAATTTGGTCACGATAAAGAACAAGTATCCGCTCCCCAGGATCAACGACCTGTATGATCAGCTCGCTGGATCCTCAGTCTTCTCCAAGATGGATTTGAGGTTAGGATACCACCAAATTAAGATCAGAAACGGGGACATTCCCAAGACAGCTTTTGTCACTCGTTATGGTCAGTATGAGTACACCGTCATGTCCTTTGGCCTAACCAACGCCCCAGCCACATTCTCCCGCTTGATGAACTCGATCTTCATGGAGTACTTAGATAAGTTCATCGTGGTTTACCTCGATGATATTCTTATTTACTCGAAGAACGAGGAAGAGCATGCCGAACATCTTAGACTTGTATTAGAAAAACTCAGAGAGCACCGCCTTTATGCCAAGTTCTCCAAGTGTGAATTTTGGTTGCCAGAAGTGACCTACTTAGGTCACGTAATTTCTGGTAAGGGCATTGCTGTCAATCCCGAGAGAGTTCAAGCCGTTCTCGATTGGACTCCACCTGAGACCGTTAAACAAGTTAGGAGTTTCCTTGGTCTAGCCAGCTATTGTCGCCACTTTGTTGAAAACTTCTCCAAAGTAGCCAAACCCCTCACGGAACTTCTCAAGAAAGATAAAAAGTTCGAGTGGTCCCCACAGTGTGAGTACAGTTTTCAGGAACTGAAAAGACGCCTGACTTCTGCTCCCATACTTGTGCCACCGGATTTCACTAAAGACTTTATTATCTACTGCGACGCCTCACGACAGGGACTAGGTTGCATTCTTATGCAGGATCGTCATGTGATTGCCTATGCATCTCGACAGTTGCATCCACATGAGGAGAATTATCCTACACATGATCTAGAGCTTGCAGCCGTAGTCTATGCACTCAAGACCTGGCGACATTACCTTCTTGGTAAACGTTGCGAGATCTACACCGATCACCAGAGTCTCAAGTATATCTTCACCCAACCGGATCTGAACCTTAGGCAAAGACGTTGGCTGGAGTTGATCACAGATTATGATCTAGGAATAACCTACACCCCAGGCAAAGCCAATGTCATGGCTCATGCTCTAAGCCGTAAATCCTATTGCAACAATCTCATGTTGCAGCAAGGCCAACCACTTCTCCATGAGGAATTCTGTAAGCTTAATCTTCACATAGCTCCTCGCGGATTTCTTTCTACCTTGGTGGCAAAACCTGATCTTGAGGATCGGATTATCGCTGCTCAAAAGCAAGACACAGGAATTTCTCGGATCAAGAGAAACATTAAGAAGGAAGTTGGTGGATGTTTCTCTATGGATGATCGTGGTGTTGTTTTCTTTGAGAATCGCTTGGTGGTTCCCAAGAATCAACATCTGCGACAATTGATTCTTAAGGAGGCGCATGAATCCCCTCTCACGATTCATCCCGGTAGTACTAAGATGTATCAGGACCTACGCCAGAGGTTCTGGTGGACTAGGATGAAGAGAGAAATCGCTGAGTTCATTGCTAAATGTGACGTATGTCGTCGCGTTAAGGCAGAGCATCAAAGACCTGCTGGCACCCTTTAGCCTTTAGCTATTCCTGAATGGAAATGGGATAAAGTTGGTATGGACTTCATCACCGGCTTTCCCAGGACCAAGAGAGGGAATAAGGCTATCTTCGTAGTCGTTGATCGTCTCTCCAAAGTGGCTCACTTCCTTCCTGTTCGAGAGAGTATCACTGCTAGTCAGCTTGCTGACTTATATATTTCTCGAATAGTGTCACTTCATGGTGTTCCACTAGAGATCAATTCAGACCGTGGCAGTCTTTTCACTTCTCATTTCTGGGAGAGTTTCCAAACTGCCATGGGAACCCATCTTTCCTTCAGTACCGCTTTCCACCCTCAGTCGAGTGGTCAGGTGGAACGGGTCAATCAAATTCTTGAAGACATGCTCAGAGCTTGCGTTATCTCATTCGGTATGGATTGGGAGAAATGTCTTCCTTTCGCCGAGTTTGCTTATAACAATAGCTACCAATCCAGCCTCAAGAAAGCTCCTTTTGAGGTTCTCTATGGACGAAGATGTCGAACACCTTTGAACTGGTCAGAAACCGGTGAAAGACAATTCTTTGGACCGGACATGATTCAGGAGGCAGAAGAGCAAGTTCGCATCATTCGTGAGAATTTGAAAACAGCCCAGTCTCGTCAGAAAAGCCAGTGCGATCGTCATCATAAGGATATGACTTATGAAATTGGCGACCAAGCTTACCTTCGGGTTACTCCTTTGAAGGGTACCCATCGTTTCGGTATCAAGGGCAAGTTGGCTCCTCGTTACATTGGTCCCTTTCGCATTCTCGCTAAACGAGGAGAGGTTGCCTACCAGTTGGAACTACCCCCACATCTTTCTCGAGTTCATGATGTCTTCCACGTCTCTCAACTCAGGCGTTGCTTCTCGGATCCTATCCGCGGAGTGGACCACAAAACGCTTGATCTCCAAGATAACCTCACATACCGAGAGTACCCGGTTCGCATTCTTGATCAAGCAGAGCGTGTTACCCGACGTCAGAACATCAAGTTTCTCAAAGTTCAGTGGTCTCATCATTCCGAGAGAGAAGCTACTTGGGAGCGAGAAGATCGTCTTCGATTGGAGTACCCCGCTTTCTTTCCGTCGACCCCTGAATCTCGGGACGAGATTTTTTCAAGTGGGGGCGAGTTGTCACATCCCTAGTCTGGTATGACTTAGACTAGCTAGCCATTTGTGCATCATATTTAAATTTCATTTAAATATGAAATGAGGATTGGTGGAACCCTCAGAATCATTTTTGAAAATGACCCAAATAAAAATTTCTCCAAAAGGGTCCAAGAAAATGCTCATGTTGCTCTCTGAAAATATTGGACAGAGATAAAAATCAAAACAATATTTTTAGGAGCTCATGGATATTTATTTTGGCCATTTGGATTAATTCGATAAATATTTGCATTGGAAATATATTTCTATATATATGAAATATGGTCCAAAAATTATGCCAATTATAAAAGAGCTCTGGAATAATATATCTAGCTCCTGCAAAAATTAGCATAAGGTAATAAATTGATTTAGTATTTTATTAAATCAAAACAAATGTCAGAAAAATTAGAAAACAAAAATAAAAGGAAGGAGGGGCTTACCTGGGGCTCCCCCCTGTGCAGCCCAGCCGCAGCAGGCCGGCCCAGCCAGCAGGCGGCCCAGCCCACCTGGCCCCCCCTCCTCTGTCGTCTACCTCCCCGACAGGGGAACGGCGCGTGCCCGACGCGCGCGCACCGCCGCGCCGCGCCACCTCCTCCCTCCCTGCTTGCCTGTCCTCCCCTCGTCGCTCTGGATGGACCGGACGACGCCACGCGACGCCCCGCACCTCTCTCCTACTCTCTCATTCCTCCCCTCCTCCCCTGGTTCTCTCTCTCCCGACCGCCCGAACGCGCCCGTCGCCACCGCTCGCCGTAGCCATCGCCACCGACCTCCCCTCGCCTCCCCGACACGCGCGGAAGCTCCGCCCCCTCGCCCTGAAGCTCCTCGTCGAGCCATGCACCTCCGGACGGCCTCCATCGCCGCTATCGCCATCGTCTTCCTCCTCGGGCTCCGCCATCCGCCGCCGTCGATTCGCCGTCACCAGGTCTCCCCCGACCCCGCTGTGCTGCTCTGCGTGATCGCCGTGAGCTTCTTCCTGTTCCCCTCTTTTCTCCCCCCCGTTCCCGTGCCGTAGCGCCGCTCCCCACCACGGCCGAAGCCTCTCGCCGCCGTCCATGTCGCCGTCGCCGTCTCGGCCGCCTCCGCCCAACCTAAGCACCCTAGCGTGCTCCCGGTGCCACGAGGGTGCCGCCGAGCCCCTCAGGTGGCCTCCCCGTGCCCCGCAGCCCGTTCCCGCTCGAAGCCGAGCTCCGGCCGCCGCCGCGAGCTCTGCTCCGGCGAGCTCCGCCGCCCCCGCAGCCTCCCGCGTGTTCCACTGGATGCGCGTGAGCGCGGGCTTCGCTCTCGTGGTCTCCGCCGCCCGAATGGTCGCCGGAACGGCGATCCCGAGCCCCTCCGCCGCGTTTGCTGCCGCCGGCGGCTAAACGCCGGCGTTTTAGCCCCGGTTGACCAGGGGGTTTGACCCCCCCTGACACTGACAGTGGGCCCCGGTGCCCCCTAACCTTTTAATTAAACTAAATTAACCCCTGTTAACCCCCCTGTCACTGACGTGTGGGTCCCACACGTCAGATTTGACCCGGACCAGCCCAGTTGACCGTTGACGTCGTGCTGACGTCATGCTGGCGCTATAATATGATTTCTGGAATTAAAATAATTCAGAAAATCCAGAAAATGATTTAAACTTCAAAAATTCATAACAATTCAACCGTAGCTCAGATCAAAATAATTTATATATGAAAAATTATCAGAAAAATGCAACCTTTCCATCTGTACTAGTTTCATGCATGAAAAACCAACTTATACATGCTGAATATGGGAAAAAACATTATGGCATATATAAGAGACTTAATTTAGAAATGCATTTGAACCTTTGGTTCAAATGGACTTCAAACCAATTGAACACTAGTTGCATTAGCTCAACAGCATCACATCTACATGCCATGTTCATGCATCATATTGTTGCATATGATTGTGTATTGATTGCCGGCACCGTTCCTTCTCGATAGGTCCTGCTCCGGAGACGTTCCAGAGTACCTGTCTGTGAAGCAGTGCCTCCCTTGTTGATTTACCAGGCAAGCAAACCCCCCTTGTTCATTTCGATAAAACCCTACTCTCTCGCTCCTGCTCTCAGTTATTGCATTAGGACAACAACGGTTCATCTGCTACTTGTGCTGCGGTAGTTGAACCCATTCCTCTGCATGACCTGTCATTGCCACAGTAAATAGTTGAAACCCACTAGCATGTGTAGGAGTTGATTGAAGCCATTGTTGTGATCCTACCATGCTATGCCTGCTATTGCTTAGAGTTGTGTTAGGTCTGATTCATTGGGAATGAATTGGAGTGTTACGATATGTTCTGATGCTGAGAGTTAAGTGTGTGAACACGATTTGGTAAAGCTAGCGGTGAGAGGCCATGTAGGAGTACATGGTGGGTTGTCTCACTGGAACCGTCCTTAAGCACCGAGTTCTATGTATGTTGTCCAATGACTCGATACTACCACACATTGGGCTCCGGGCGCTCCAAGCCCTCTCGACTTATTAACCGACTTGATCTCTATCTAGGAGTCGCAACTAGTTTCTGGTGTTTGTAGGTAGTGCTATTTTTCTACCAGGTGGCACCCGGCAGGGTGGGCTTGGGACAGACTAGGCACACGTGGCACGGTGTACCGAGTGGCACCCGGTTGGTGGGCTCGGGAACCCTGCTCACATCATTTGGGGCCGTGAGCGACACCCCGGCCGGATCTCCTTGCGGATGGAACCCGAATAGGCGATAAACCTGGACTAGAGTCTTGTGTGGTTAGTCAGGTCGTGGTTGATACCCTCGCCAGGCTTTCGCTTGAAGGTTGCCGAGATACATGACGTGTACATGGCGGTAAGTGGCGAGAGCGTGTGTGAAGAAGTACACCCCTGCAGGGTTAACATAATCTATTCGAATAGCCGGGTCCGCGGTTATGGACTTCTTGGATGCTTACATGGTACATAAACAACTTGAAGTGGATACTCTAAAATGCTCAAGACAAGTGTGAGTGCTATGGATAGCCTTCTCGTAGGGAGACGGGGATGAATCCATAGTAGTGTATTGTATGGTGATTAGTGGACTCGTGTATGTTGTTTCACCTCCAGAGTTTCGGGTAGTCGTAGAACAGGATAGCCACAGAGTCAAAGCTGGCTTGCTGCAACTAAACCCCACATTACCCTCTTGATACAAGTGCATGTATGATAGGATCTGATGTAAGTCTTGCTGAGTACCTTTGTACTCATGTTGCTTTATTTATGTTTTTGCAGCGGAGACTTCGGTCTTACTAGTGTTCTCGTGGACTTCGACTAGTAGCTAGTACCTCAGCTACGATCTTGATCGGACGTTGTAGATAGTCAGGCGTTCAGCCTTTTTCATTTATAGATGTCTGTACTCAGACATGTAATGCTTCCGCTTGTTGCTTGATTGCTCTGACTGTTGGGTCATGTGACCCCTGTTTGTAATAATGCTGTGATGGCTCTTCTGAGTCTTTATCTATTTGAGTTGTTCAGTTATGCTGTGATGCCATGTTGTACATCACATACTTGCATATTATGCGTACGTGTAATGTGTACTGCTATGTGTGGGATCTGACTATCTAGTTGTTTATCCCTAGTAGACTCTCTTACCGGGAAATGTCTCCTAGTGCTTCCACTGAGCCCTGGTAGCTTGCTACTGCTCCGGAACACTTAGGTTGGCCGGCATGTGTCCTTCTTCGATCCTGTGTCTGTCCCTTCGGGGAAATGTCACGCGATGAATACCGGAGTCCTGCTAGCCCGCTACAGCCCGGTTCGCCGGAGTCCTGTTAGCCCAGTGCTACAGCCTGGATTCACTCGCTGATGACCGACACGTTCGATGCTGGGTCATGGATGCCTGTCCCTGTAAGTTAGTGCCACTTTGGGTTTACGACTAGCCATGTCAGCCCGGGCTCTTTATCATATGGATGCTAGCGACACCATCATATACGTGTGCCAAAAGGCGCAAACGGTCCCGGACAAAGGTAAGGCGACACCGTGGGGATACCGTGCGTGAGGCCGCAAAGTGATATGAGGTGTTACATGCTAGATCGATGTGGCATTGAGTCGGGGTCCTGACAATTAGGCGGTAGCCCCTTCAACCAAGTGTGGGCAGTCCCATCCAACATCATGGTGAAGTACTTGGCCATCGCAGCATCACTGACTTCCAGTAGTTCCATAGCCATCTCATAGCCTTCAATCCACGCCCCAGGCTGTAAGTTGGCCGTATAATTATGCACCTTTCGATGCACTTTGAAATCCTTGGGCAAACGCTCGTTACGCAGAGAAGGCACTAGACAGGGGACACCTCCGGTCCTAGTGGTCGCGCCTGCCTCAATAGAAGTCGTCGGATAAACTAGAAAAGGCTGGTAAACTGCCAGCTGATCCGCCTGCTCAGCCACCTGCTGAGCCGCCCACTCAGCCTCTTGACGTATTCTGCCCTGATCCACCAGGTTAAGAGCTCCATCACGCGCGGAGTCATGCCCGCATGGCTGGTCACGGCGCCGGGTGTTGCTTGAAAAGGCAGCTGAATCCATATGCCTGCTATAACTCAGGCTCCGGCTTGGACGAGGGGTTGAATGTATCTTGTCTCGGCTATACGAGTATGCCTCCTGCTGTGCTAAAGCCGTCTGAAGAAGTTCTCTGACCCTGTGAGTTTCAACCGCCGTCAGAGAGTTGCCCTCCACTGGGAGAGCCGCCAATCATGCTGCCGCAGCGATCATGTTCTCGAACGGGTTAGAATAATGACCCGGTGGTGTTGGTATAAACTGAGGCGGAGCAATATTCATCCGGGGAGGCTCCATCATACGCGGCTGAACCAGCGTCCCATCCCCGGGTGTTGCAACCCGGTTTACCTCCGGCGGGTTACTGGGCCCTGCCCCGGGCGTTCGGAAGAGATTTCGAGGATCATAAACTGGAGGCAGACGGGATTGACTCTTCTGGTACCTTCTCCTCATGACCTCGTTTGATGCGTTCTGATCAATCGTGAGTTGGAAAGCCTGTGACTGAATCTGCTGAGCCTGAGTGTCCAGAGCCGTTCACTCTGCGGTTATCCTGACATCTTCCGCCGCCAGGTCCTCCTTAGCCTACACGATATCCTGTTTTAACTGCGCCACTTCCACATCATGTTGAGCTTGATCCGCCGGATTGACCGCGGCGGTTAACAGAGCTGTTATCTTATCCATGAGATCCATCAGCACCTGAGCCGGCGGGCGCACAGGGCCTCCTGCCCCGGCTACCGCTGACCCAGATGTTATTGCTGCCGCAGTTGTAGAATTTTGAATGGGTTGCGTGCCAGCCATGAAGATCCCAAGTCTGCTCGGCGGCTCAAGGAGATCTGGAATACTACTGCCACAGGAACAGCCCCCAAGCCCGCCTTATTGCAATTGATACAACGAATCTCTCTCACCTATGGATGACTCACCATTAGAGTAGATGGTCGTCTCACTAGCCGACAAAGATCCATCAGGAAGCTCCCCTCCGTGGATGCATCCCACGAAGGCATGCTTCACAGCAGGCTGAGCCCAGGCGGGTCTCGCACGCTGAGCCATCTCGACGAGGTCGGTGCAGATGTCCGGCTTAGGGCCCGGCTCGCCAATCTTGCCGATGAAGACGTGGATTCCACCGACGGGGACCCGGTACCCGTACTCAATTGAGCCGGCGTTGGGACCCAATCCTGCATCGTTGATGTAGAGCTTGCCGCGATGACTCTTGGTCATCTGGCCCATAGCATAACCCTTGAGCCCTTCGAATCTACCCTTCATGAACTCAAATCCACCATGCGCTGGCCCCACGGTGGGTGCCAACTATCGTGGAATTGTCACGTCAGATGTCCTAGTGAAAGGACTTAGTCGTGGAGCCATCACAACTAGGTAGCTTAAAGGGGTTAATCAGGACAAAGGACACGGGGTTTATACTGGTTCGGCCCCTTATGGTGAAGGTAAAAGCCTACAATCCAGTTTTGAGTGGGATTGCTTATGTCTCGATTACCAGGGAGCAAAATCGCTTGACCTAGCTCTCGATCTATTGTTACTTGCCCTGAACCGCCGCCGGGTCGTCCCTTTATATACATAGGTCAACGCCCAGCGGCTCACAGAGTCCCAGCCGGATCATGAATAGTATATGGAGATATAACTATTCTTACCTTACAATACAAGTCATGTACATATGGCGGTTTATCTCTATGGGCCTTAAGTCGCCTTTGGGCTTTGGGCCCTTAGCAGAACCGCCATCTTCAAGTGTCGTCTTGGGCTTCATAACCTTGAGTTGCCATTGGTATAACCCGGCCCCTCCTGGGCGGGTCATACCTAATAGTTATATCCCCAACACTGTACACACCTTTTGAGAGAGACACGCATGGATCGTGATTTATTAGAATACTCTATGTGCTTCACTTATATCTTTTGAGCTAGGCAATATTGCTCTAGTGCTTCACTTATATCTTTTTGGAGCACAACGGTGGCTTTATTTTTTCGAAATTTATGAACTATCTTGCTTCACTTATATTGTTTTGAGAGTCTTTTAGAATAGCATGGTAATTTGCTTTGATTATAAATTTAGTCCTAATATGATAGGCATCCAAGAGGGCTATAATAAAAACTTTTATATAAAGTGCATTGAATACTATGAGAAGTTTGATTCTTCATGATTGTTTTGAGATACGACGATGGTAATATTAGAGTCATGCTAGTGGAGTAATTGTGAATTTGAGAAATACTTGTGTTGAGGTTTGTGAGTCTTGTAGCATGCATGTATGGTGAATTGTTGTGTAACGAAGTTGAAGCATGAAGTATTTATTGATTGTCTTCCTTATGAGTGGCAGTCGGGGAGGAGCGATGGTATTTTCCTACCAATCTATCCCCCTAGGAGCATGCGCCTAGTACTTCATTCAATGACTAATAGGATTTTGCAATAAGTATGTGAGTAATTTTTGACTAATGTTTAGTCCATGGATTATACGCACCCTCACCCTTCCACCATTGATAGCCTCTCTTGTGCCATGCAACTTTTGCCGGTACCATACACCAACCATATACCTACCTATTATGGCATTTCCATAGCCATTCCGAAATATATTGCCACGCAACTTTCAACCGTTCCATTTATTATCACATGCTTCATCATTGTCATATTGCTTTGCATGATCATGTAGTTGACATCGTATTTGTGGCAAAGCCACCTTTCATAATTCTTTCATACATATCACTCTTGATTCATTGCACATCCCGGTACACTGCCGGAGGAGTTCACATAGAGTCATATTTTATTCTAAGCATTGAGTTGTAATTTTTCAAGTTGTAAGTAAATAGAAGTGTGATGATCATCATTATTAGAGCATTGTCCCATGTGAGGAAAAACAGAAAAAAAGAGGCCAAAGAAGCCAAAATAAAAAAGAGGCCAAAGAAGCCAAGAAAAAAAGAAACAAAAGAAAAAGAAAGAGAAAAAGAAAAAAAATTGGAGAAAAAGATAGAAGGGGCAATGTTATTATCCTTTTTCCACACTTGTGCTTCAAAGTAGCACCGTGATCTTCATGATAGAGAGTATCTTATTTTGTCACTTTCATATACTAGTGGGAATTTTTCATTATAGAACATGGCTTGTCTATTCCAACGATGGGCTTCCTCAAGTGCCCTAGGTCTTCATGAGCAAGCAAGTTAGATGTACACCCACTTAGTTTCTTTTTGAGCTTTCATACACTTATAGCTCTAGTGCATCCGTTGCATGGCAATCCCTACTCACTCACATTGATATCTATTGATGGGCATCTCCACAGGCCGTTGATACTCCTAGTTGATGTGAGACTATCTTCCTCTTTTTGTCTTCTCCACAACCACCATATTCTCTTCCACCATAGTGCCATGTCCATGGCTCACGCTCATCTATTACGTGAAAGTTGAAAAGGTTTGAGAACATCAAAGTATGAAACAATTGCTTAGCTTGTCATGATTTGAGTATTTTGTGTGATGAAGATGGAGCATAGCAAGACTATATGATTTTGTAGGGATAAGCTTTCTTTGGACATGTTATTTTGAGAAGACATAATTGCCTTGTTAGTATCCTTGAAGTATTATTGTTTTTATGTCAATATTAAACTTTTGTTTTGAATCTTACAGGTCTGAGCATTCATGCCACAATAAAGAGAATTACATGGATAAATATGTTAGGTAGCATTCCACATAAAAAATTCTGTTTTTATCATTTACCTACTCGAGGACGAGCAGGAATTAAGCTTGGGGATGCTTGATACATCTCCAACCTATCTATAATTTTTGATTGTTCCATGCTATTATATTATCTGTTTTGGATATTTAATATGCATGTATATGCTATTTTATATTATTTTGGGGACTAACCCATTAACTTAGAGCCCAGTGCCAGTTTCTGTTTTTCGACTGCTTTAGAGTTTCGCAGAAAAGGAATATCAAAATGAGTCCAAACGGAATGAAACTTTCGCGATGATCTTTCTTGGACCAGAAGCAAACCAGGAGACTTGGAGATAAAGTCGGAGACTCAACGAGGCAGACACGAGGGTGGAGGGCGTGCCCAGGGGGTAGGGCATTCCCCCTACCTCATGGGCCCCTCAGAACTCTCCTGACCTAGTTCCTTCGCCTATATATACTCTTATACCCCAACAACATCAAGGGGAGCCACGAAAACACTTTTCCACCGCCGCAACCTTCTGTACCCGTGAGATCCTATCTAGGGGCCTTTTTCGGCATCCTGCCGGAGGGGGATTCGATCATGGAGGGCTTCTACATCAACACCAATACCCTTCAGATGAAGCATGAGTAGTTTACCACAGACCTATGGGTCCATAGCTAGTATCTAGATGGATTCTTCTCTCTCTTGGATTCTCAATAACATGTTCTCCTCGATGTTCCTGGAGATCTATTCGATGTAATACTCTTTTGCGGTGTGTTTACTAAGATTCGATGAATTGTGGATTTATGATCAGATTATCTATGAATATTATTTGAGTCTTCTCTGAATTCTTATATGCATGATTTGATATCTTTGCAAGTCTGTTCGAATTATTGGTTTAGTTTGGCCTACTAGATTGGCTTTTTTGCAATGGGAGAAGTGATTAGCTTTGGGTTCAATCTGGCGGTGTCTATTCCCAGTGACAGTAGGGGCAGCAAGGCACGTATTGTATTGTTGCCATCAAGGATAAAAAGATGGGGTTTTCATCATATTGCTTGAGATAATTCCTCTATATCATGTCAGCTTACCTAATGCGTTACTCTATTCTTCATGCACTTAATACTCTAGATGCAGGCAGGAGTCAGTCAATGTCTGGATTAATAGCAGTAGATGCAGAATCGTTTCAGTCTACTTGACACGGACGTGATGCCTATATTCATGATCATTGCCTTATATATCGTCATAATTATGCGCTCTTCTATCAATTGCTCGGCAGTAATTTGTTCACCCACCGTAAGATTTGCTATCTTGAGAGAAGCCACTAGTGAAACCTATGGCCCCTGGGTCTATTTTACATCATATTAGTTTCCCGTTAACTTGCCAATTTCTGTCGCCTTTTCTCTACTTTGCAATCTTTTACTTTCCATTCTATAAACCAAAAATACCAAAATATTTACTTTATCGTTTATCTATCTATATTGGAGCTCACTTTGGCAAGTAACCGTGAAGCGATTGACAACCCCTTATCGCGTCGGGTGCAAGTTTGTTGATTGTTTGTGCAGGTATTCAGTGACTTGTGCGTTGTCTCCTACTGGATTGATACCTTGGTTCTCAAAATGAGAGAAATACTTACTCCACTTTACTGCATCACCATTTCCTCTTAAAGGGAAAAACCAACGCAAGCTCAAGAAGTAGCATTCCATGGTGGGCGTAAAGGGGGATTCTGAGGGAGCAAACCACTCCTATTTACCCCCTGAGGTCTTTGCTCTAACTTGCCATGCTGATGTTGTTCATATCATGCATATGGTGCCTTGCAGTGCTTACTTTATACATTAAAAATGTCATCTGCTTAGTTGTGACATACTTTGTGTGAATGCCATCTATTTACTTTCTATATCATATATGTGAATTATGCAATACCGTCCTATTTAGCCCGTCATCATATATGTGAATTTTGCAATGCCATCATGCTTAGCTAGTCATCTTACATGTGAATTATATCATGCCATCATTTTTTTCATTATGTAGTACATTTGTCCAAAATTTAAGTACATTCAACAACTCTTCATGTGCACCAGCCATTTGACACGGTGATGGAAAAATCTAGAGTGAAAACAAGGTCTTCAGAGCAGATAATGCTATCTCATGAAGTGCATATTTGCTGGTTACGGATAGCTCCTCAGAGGAGGACTGAAAGACAGATGACCAATCCTATTTCCCCCCGAGGTGTATGATCTTAACTTGGCATGGTTATCTTGCTCATATCGTGCATATGGTGTCTTGCCATGCTATGTCAATTGCTTAGTTTAGACATTCTTTGTGTCAATGCCACATGTTTAGTGTCTAATTACCATATATATAGGACTGGACTATTCTGTTACCGGTAAAGAATATTATTCTGTTACCCCTCGCCCCTATATACAGCGCCCTCGATCAAAAACAAAAGAATGAAAACCTCTTATCCACTCCCCACCACGCAGCCTCCCGATTCACCTCCACATTCCACCGTCGGGCGCCGTCCCCCGCAACCCTCCCCAGCTCCGGCGGCCTCCTTCCCCCGCTCAGGCCGCCTCCCTCACCCGCTCAGGCTGCCTCCCTCCCCAGCTCCGGCCGCCTCCCTCCCCAGCTCCTGCCGCCTCCCTCCCCAGCTCCGACCGCCTCCCTCCCGAACGCCGGCCTCCTCCCCAGCACGCCACCGGCCGGCCTTCCTCCCAGCGCGCCTCCGGCGAGCCTCGCCTCAAGCGCGCCGCCGTTCGACCTTCTCCCAGTGCGACATCGGCCGTCCCTCCCTCCAACGCGCCGCCGTCGGCCAATTCTCCCAGCGCGCCACCACCCCGCGCCCTCCCTCAGCGCGCCACCGAGCACCCCATCTACCACCAGTACCACTGTCGTCCTATCCCCACTTGGTCGTTGCTGCACACCATCGTGGTGGAGGCGCAGCACCGCCTTCGAGATGCTCCACCAGGTTCTCCTCCCGTGCTAACTCGAACTGCCGCGCATCATCCTTCGAACAGTCGGGCCTCCTGTCCCCGAGCTGGCAGTCCGCTGTCCTCCGGCAGGCCTTCGTCTCCGGCCGTCAGCATGGCGCACAGGTCGTTCACCACTGGCACTACAGGCCGTTCACCATCAACACTCGTGGCCGTTCGACGACTCTCCTTTGCGACATATGTTTTCTAGATTTATTGAAACATGCAGAGGTAAGCAATGTGACAAGTTCAAGAGCATTGAGATTAACATACACTGCTCTTCTAATCCCTACATTGCTTACTTAGTACTAGTTCCAATCATGCCCTGTACAAAAAAGGAAACATACACTAGGTGTCACAGTTCACTATGGATTTTATCATCGGTTCATGATTAATCACAGAAAAAAGATCAATGTGTGTTACTGCTGTGGGAGGCTCCCCTGCTGGATGTCGGTGCCGAAGGGGCATCCCCATGGCCATAGACTTCTCTTCTCTCCTGCAATTCAAGGTTGATTTCCCTCTTAAACATTCACACAGAAAGAATGGAGCTACTCCGTACACATTGTGCGCCGGCGTCAGAACATGTTATACTAATTAGTAAGTTCAAGAACTATGTTCTAAACTGAAGCATTTAATCTTTGAGCTTAAATGCATTTATTCCCTGAACATAAACGGGTTGGTTCTCTGAACTTAAGTGTGTGCATTTTGTGTGTATTGGAGTATTACATATATTCAGTTTTGTTGTTGGATTTGGGCCATCGTAGTGACTGTTGAGCTTAATTTTCGGTGCAGGTCATGGCTTAGCTGCGGCACGCCTCACATTGCTTCTCCTCGCTGGACTAGTCGACCTACAAGATATCAACTCAAACAAAAATACACAAGGTGAAATTAAACTGAATTAGTGATGCTTGATGAAAGCCTTAAGTCTGATCCCAATACCTGAGGCCGTTCACCTCCGCCATGGACGAGGTCAGTTCAACTTCACTTACTACACCTATTGCCACTGAAAACTGAACTCTGATTACTGCCACTGATTTCTTGTACTACCTTCCATGAAATAACCTGACAAAAGAATACTGAACATTGTGCGCTAAGATGAAGAAGTGTTGTCAGTACATGATTTTTTTGTAAAAAACGTCAATTGATGAAGAAAGAAAAAACACAAATAGACATTGTTCTCTTGTCCGTTCGGTATGTTTCAATCATCAGTTCAAAGAGAACAAATTCCTTTTTATTCAATGTGTATTCCATCATCAGTTCGGTGTGTATTTTTGTTCTTTGTTCTCCGGTACACAGAGAAGAAAATATCGTCAGTGCATGAAAAGAGAATTTCTGTACTAAACTCAGTATTAGTTTGGTGTGTATTCTGTTGTCAGTTTGGTGTGTAAAATGTATTCATTCTCATGATTTTATAAAACCGCATGCACTCTCTGTACAACTAAGTTCACTCAAAAAGGCACTTTGTAAAATGAGTAGACCTAGCGCACAGGACATGGTGAGGATCCCTCCGTTCATGAACATGACTGAATGACTGGTACCTCACTTTTCCAACACATGCACACATACTGGTTCGAAGGAAAAATGGTTTGAATTAAAAGCAATGACTAGTACGAATTAAAAACAATGATCAGTTTGAAATAGAAGAAATGATTAGTTTGAAATAAAAGAAATGATAACTTCAAATTAAAAGATGCCACTGCATCCTCCAGCCGCCACACGGTCTCCGTCATCGCGGTCCGCCCGGTGACATGCACTGTCATCCATGGTGGCCTGTGCCCCCACCACGGCCACCCGTCCTCGAACGCCCTCACCGATGCCTTTAATTCAATCCAGCTCCCCTTTCTGAAAATCTTTTCCTTCAGTTCCACTGTACCTAGAAAATCAGTTAAATCCATCTCCCGTTTCATCAAATAGAGCACATGAAACCTAAGTCAGTACTCAGTAATGTCAATTTTGTGATGCATCTTCTTTCCGTTTAGGACCTGCACTCGTTTTGGCCAAGGAACCATCATTGGGCAGCAGGGTGTCCCCTGAGTTCTGTGCAACAACGGGCATTGAACTCGGTAAGCCTTGCACAGATAGCCTGTGCAATGATGAATGCATGAAGATCTTTCCAGGTTCTAGCGACTGTGAGAAAGGCAAGTGCTTATGCGGCTTTTTCTAAAGAAGAAAGGCCTAGCTTAACTGGCGTAGCAGTACTCAAATCAGGTGTTGATGTTGTGGAGGCTTTGGATCTTTCCCTAGTTGCTTGACTCCAATAATTATGCCTTTTGAGAATGTACCATTTGGTCGTCCTTTGGCCTTGTATCGAACTTCTAGTCATCTTGTTACATCGTTCAAAAGCATAGAGGTGGTAATGCTGTAGCAATCTTGTCCGCGGCCACATGGATCTTGTTTTGTTTAATGTTGTTTGATGTTCGTATATACACGTAAAAGTTCGCCTTTATAGCCTGAAAAAATTTAGAGAAGGAAAAAAGTTCAAAAAAATAAACCTGTGATGTGTAGCTTTTCTTGCTTGTTTTTAACTTCACGGGAAAGAGCTTTTGCTCAATAGTTGTATGAACTTATGCATGACCATGGAAGTAGAAGAAAACAAACATCAAGTCTAGCTGGTGGATGTGGAGGTGATTTATGTATGTAAAATCACATGTGCTTTTCTCTCCAATTGATTGTTTGTTAAAGGTAGCATGTGGAGGTGATTTTTGTATCTAAAATCATTTGTGATTTTCTCTCCAATTGATTGTTTGTTAAAGGTAGCGAGGAGAAGCTACAGGAGAGAAATGTGTATGATTGTGGAGCTGTGCATGTGTTGTGTAATGTTTGTTGTAAGTGTGTGAACAGAAAGGAAAATGATGTATGTTGATTGATGAAAGTTCAATGTAAAATAATTGTTCACATGGATAGATTTTTTAGCTATGGTGTAGCAGTTCAACATGTATTATATCATCAATGCATAAAAAACACATACAAAGTTCAATATGTGTATAGAGAAATTTGATACCAGTTCAAAGAAAAACATAGCATCAGTACTCAATATGTGTATAAAGAAACATCTACAAAGTTCTGTACAAGAATAGGGCGATGAATTTTGTGTTGAGGTCGGTCCTATGGGTAATATGATTCATGTACATGTATTATGTGTGGAAAAAAATTATGTCAAATGAAAGAAAAAATGGTTTAATTAAAAATATTGATGAGTACGAGTTAAAAATGGTGGTCTGTTCGAAATAAAAGAAATAACAGAAATTCAAATTGTAAAAGTTCAAGCAAAAAGAAACCCCATGCAATTCAAATGGGAAAAGTAGAAGTCGTAAAAAAGAGAAGTCCAAAACACCATTGTAAAAAAATGTTTAGTTCAAAAAAGAATAAAAAACATTTTCTTTCTGAAAAAATATCATCCAGTTTGACGATATAAACCATGCAAGTACAGAGGCGAATACAATAAAACCGTTGAAAACTTATGAGCAAAAAATTTACCCAAAACAGAGTAAAGTCTGGTATGCTAAAACACGCTCAGTACAAAAACCATATGGACATCAGTTCAAGTACTCTTTTTTTGGAACCTTTCAAAATTAGTCTCTGAAGAATACGTCAGTACAAATGCACACATAGATCAGTACAAGTACTATGTTTTTTCTGACGGGAAAATAGCACGATGGGTCTCACCGTAATCCAAATTACTCTTCAACGGTTCTGAATTTGAGAAAATGTTCAACATGACTACGTTTTGTATTTTCGATATCTTTCCAACGGTATATTATTTACCTCATTTCGACAAACTTTTAAAAAAATCGTGTTCGAAATCAAATTTGACCGTATTCAAATTTGTTTTTAAATCGTAAGGAATTAGAAAAACATTTCAATACGAAACATTTGCGCATTTTCCATAGATTTCCAACGCCGTATCATTTGCAACAATCCGACAAACCGTTTGCAAAAAATCGCGAAAATACGTTTCGCCCAGAATTTTACCGTTTTTCAAATTACTTTTAAATCGTGTAGAATTAGAAAAAGCAATACATATATGAAATATGCGGATTTTCACTAGGTTTCCAACGCCATCTTATTTGCTCAATTCCGACAAACCTTTTGAAAATTGAGTCCGAAATACGATTCATGTTTTTGGTTTTGAAAAAAAAACGGATATTTCAAAACTGCTCTTAAACCATAATGATTTTGCAAAAACGTTCAATATACTTGAAATATAGTTGTCAAGAGATTTCCAATGATATATTACACGCCCTGTTCCGACAAAAAAATTGCAAACATTTTTTGAACTAAAAAAGACGACCTGTTAAACAAAACTGAAAGCATCAGTTCAACCGCTTCGAAACCATCAATACAACCGCCTGAAACTGTCAGTTCAAGTAGGGTAACAGAATAATATTCTGTTACGCGTAACAGAATAGCCCAGATATATATATATATATATATCTCTGTGTGTGTGTGTGTGTGTGTGTGTGTGAATTACACAATGCCATCTTGTTCCAAGGCATTATATATGTGAATTATGCAATGATATCTTGTTGGAAGGCATTATGTATGTGAATTATGCAATGCCATGTTGTTTAGCCAAGCATCATATATGTGAATTATATAATGTCATCCTTTTTTTTGTATCACGTATCCCATTTGTCGATAATGTTCTTATATTCAACTACTCTTCCCGTGCATCAACCATTTGAATTGGTGATGGTAAATTCGGTGTGAAAACAAGGTCTTCAGAGCAAACAACTCTACCTGCTGAAGCAGATATCTTGCAGGTTACAGATAACTCCTCAGAGGAGGATTCTGAGACAGATGACCAGTCCTATTTTCCTCGTGAGGTGTATGCTCAAACTTGGCAGGGTTATATCACTCATATCATGTGTATGTTGTCTTGCATTGCTTAGTTTTGAAATCATATACAAAATATTGAATGTCATCTGCTTAGTTTAGACATCATATATGCGCTTGCCATCTGGTTACTTGCTTAGTATATAAATCATATACTTGAATTATATCATGCCATCATGTTTACATAGACAGCATGTATCTGACTTATGCCATGCCATCCCATTTAATAAAGACATCATATTAGTTATATCATCTCATCTTGTTTACATAGTCATGATATTTTGAATTTTGTCATTCTATCCACTAATTATATCATGCTATCTGGTTTCCATAGACGACATGTATGTGAATTATAGCATGCCAACCACTTTAATAGGCACATCATATAATTATATCATGTCATTCTATCCTATTTAATTATCCATCATATATGTGAAATTGTGTCATGCTATCCTGTTTAGTTATCCATCATATATTTGAAATTGTGTCATGCTATGTTCTTTGATTAGACAACATAAATGTGAATTATGTTATGCCCTCGTTTATTCCCCACTATCCTTTGCACCTGTCTATCATATAGTGTCTTTACATTCAATTACTTTTCTTATGTACCAACCATTTGAATTGGAGGGGTGATGGTAGTATCTAAGGGAGTAAAAACACGTTCTTCAGAAAAGGTAGTGCTACTTGTTGATGCAGATAGAACCACGGTTGTACTTGCCCAAGAACCAGCACCACCACACATAGCCCAGACTCTTGCAGATTGTACCCCTACCCAGTTCAATGTTCAACCAGCTACACCTCTTGTAACCCTAACCCCAGCAGATAGTAACCCTATTCAAGCTGACACACCACCGTATCCACCACAAAGCACCCAAACACGAGCAGTTAGTAAGGAAACTGCAGTGCGGAAAGCACGAGGACGACCACTCTGAACCCTAACTCGACGCTTAAAGAAGAAGAAGAATTGTTCTCAGGTAAGGTTCCATAGCTATGATTCATACTCCTTTGCTCTTTCATCACTATATTTACTCGTACCAACTAATTTCAAATTTGAAGGATGCAATTGAAACTCCAATGGCGCAACTGGTATGTTTTAAACGTGTTTCTTTAACTGGTTTGTTGTTGTAACTTGCTCTATGTTGACTTCAGTTTCAATTGAATAAACAGGTATGTTCTCGTGTGATACTGCGCACTTATATTCTGTCTATGCTGCTTCGTCTTAAACAGATATGATTTGAGCTGACTCTATCTTGATTTGCCAACATACACTAGAATGAATAGACCATACAGTGACCATGGTGCTCAACTACATATATTATTTCCCAATGATATTTGGCCATCCTATGATGTTTGAGTAGATCCATTTTGTCCTGTGGGTTAATCATGATCTTGGTTGGTATGATTGTATATTTTATTTATGGTGTTGTCCTATGGTGCCCTCCGTCTCGTGCAAACATGAGGGGCCCCCGCTGTAGGGTGTTGCAATATGTTCATGGTTTGCTTATTGTCGGTGTTGTGGGGGTGACAGCAGCCTAAACGCGGATAAGTGGGTCATGGCGTATGGGAGTAAAGAGGACTTCATACTTAATGCTATGGTTGGGTTTCATGACCTTAATGATCTTTAGTAGTTGCAGATGCTTGCTAGGGGTCCAATCATAAGTGTATATGATCCAATTAGAGAAAGTATGGTAGCTCATGCCTCTCCCTCGTATAAAATTGCAAGAATGATTACCGGTACTTGTTATCGATTGCCTAGGGACAAATGACTTTCTTGTTGACAAAAGATATCCACTTTTATTAGCTTGCAATTTATTTGTAGATTTATTATCGCTAAGTACTCATAGTTTTACTCTTGCAAAATAGTTTCATACTTGTTCTAGGTAAAGCAAACGTCAAGTGTGTGTAGAGTTGTATTGGTGGTCAATAGAACTTGAGGGGATATTTGTTCTACCTTTAGCTCCTCGTTGGGTTTGACACTCTTATTTATCGAAGAAGGCTACAAACGATCCCCTATACTTGTGGGTTATCAATGGAGAAGGGGGTGGAGGGGTATATATAGGCTCCACACAAAATCTACTCGTTACACACAATTTACCAAACTCAGTGGGACCGAATAGTGAAACTCGGTGGGACCGACCTGGTTAAAAATGTGAACGTTAGGCTTTTCGGTGGGACCGACAATACCAACTCGGTGAGACCGATGCGCTAGGGTTAGGGAAAAACTTCATCTCGGTGAGACCGATCACATGAAATCGGTGAGACTGATTTCAGTAATAAGCGAACAGAAACTTGGTCAGGCAAACTCGAGGGAATCGATCGCTCATTTCGGTGAGACCGAAACGTTACGAAATGGAAACAGAGAGTTAGCACTACGAACTCGACAGGACCGATTGCTGATCTCGGTTAGGCCGAAACATTACGAAGGGAAACAAAGAGTTTGCAATCCCATCTCGATGAGACCGAGATCCCTATCGGTGAGATCGAACTGATTAGGGTTTCTGGCTATGGCTATGTCAAGTGAACTCGGTGGCGCCGGATAGGTCAAATCGGTGGGGCCGAGTTTGACTTTAGGTTTAGGACATATGTGGAAATGATAAAGTGGTTGAGGGATTTGGAGCATATCACTAAGCATTTCAAGCAAGCCATGAAGAAACACCTCATCCCCTTTTAATAGTATTGGCTTTTCCTATGGACACAATGTGATCTTGGATCACTAAAATGAAAATGAAGAGTCTTGAGCTTGTGCCAATATGTGTCCTTAGCATTTTTAGGGGTCCACATCTCTAGTCCATGCCATACCAATCATTGAACTTTCTGAAATATTAATCTTGAATGAATATTATTTCAATGAGCTATATGTTGTTATGAATTACCAAAACCACCCGGGGATTAGTTGCACTTTCAACTGCTCAGCAGTCGGCCCGAATCTCGGGGGCTACACCCAGTGGGTGCGCCTGCGCGCCCCATTGGAAGCCGGCTTACGTACCTCGGCTCTAGGTCAACTCAGCGGTCTAGGTGGTGAGCATCCGGTTCTGCGTGTTGTAGGCGGCCGCCCGCATGTTGTGGTAGTCCTGCAACAAGAGCAGCTTTTTAGCAAACAGAAGAACGCCTTTAAGTTCCAACCCGCCTGCTCAACAGTCGACTTGGAACTCGGGGGCTACAGCCAGTGGGTGCACTTGCGCACCCCCACTGAAGATTACAAGAAAGAAGCAAAGCAAGAAGAATGTACCCAGACGGACGCCTGCATCGCCAACAGCTCCTCCCTCGCCTTCAGTAGAGTGACGTTGTGGGCGAGGAACTTGTCATGCATGTTCTGCACCGCAAGGTTCAGGGCGGTCTGGCCAGCCCCCGCCGTCCAACCCGGAGGGGCAGCACTTGTGGCTCTCGCATTGGCCCCTTGCGAGATCAAGGCCACGGTCTCCCCCGGCGTCGGCTCCGAAGTTGCCTGCGTCGAGCGCAGGCGCGAGGAAGCGCACAACACCAAGGCCTGGCTTGTCGCCTGCCCAGCACCAGTCGGCGGCGCCTCCGGCTGGCCGGGCTCGCCTCCTCCTCGCCCTCCAGCACCCGACGCGTGCTGGGACTCCTTCGCCTCGGGGATGGCGGTGTTGACGACCGCCTGCTTCGGCACCGACTGATCATCTCTGGCTGCCCCAGGAGGCGTCCGGTTCTCCCCCATCTGCACCTCGGGCTGTTCGAGGATGGTGGTCTCCGGGACCCCACCACCAACCGGATCCACCGTGGCCCTAGCGTCGGCCTCCATCTACGTCTTGGCCGCCACCTTCCTCCGCCCTCGCTGCGGCTCGGGCCTACGTCTACACTGGTTCAACCGCCTGGGTGTCGGCCTGCGCCTTCTCCATGGCATCCCGATCCTCGCGCGCCTCCCGCGCTTTCCTTGCCGTCGCCTCCTGAAGGGCGGCAGCCGTATCCATGTGTAGGGAATCCTCAGAGTCGCCTGCTAGATCAATCAGTGAGGCGGATGGAGTCCGCGTGGTGGCACAGGCCATCCTGCTCAGCAAGAAAGCAAAAATGAGAAAACCCCCAAGAGAAAGAAGAAAAATGTGAAGCCAGTGCAACAAGTGCGCTTATCCAGACACGTACGACAGTGGCTTAGGGCCCTTCCGAGCAGCGGCCACCTTCGTGGCCTCTTGCCGCTTAGTCGCAGCCGCCTTCTTGGCCTTCTTCGCCGGGTGGCTGCCATATCTCCCCTCAGAGTAGCGCCTGTGTGCGCCGGGTGCAGCAGCCGACCGCGGCGTCGATGCACTGGCTCCTGTCCTCATGGCCCATCCAAGTCGGTGCTGCTCCTCATCGTCCTTGTCGTCATCTAGCCAAGACCGGACGTCGCCGACTCCTCCCCCTCCGTCTCCTGAAGAACCGCCTCCTCCGGCGCCGCCTCCTCAAGTGGTGTAGTCCTTGCCGTCGTCGTCCCAGTGCCGCCGCCAGCTCAGGGTCTCCCACGTTGCTATCTTCCTGGTCCAACATGCACTGCCGGCCCGGAGTCGACACGCCTTGTCCCGCGAAGCGCTGCCACGAGGCCGGGTGGTCAGATCGGATGCAAAGTACAACATGAGCAAAGAAACTGGAGCAGGCACTTACCAGTGGGGGTGGGTTGGCACGGCTGTACGGCTCCTTGCCGATGTGCCAATCCTCCTCGCTGAGCTTGCTGTTGGAGAAGTAGTTCACATGCCAGACCACCTCGACAGTCGGCATCTCCTTGGTGATCATCCGGCTCGGGTCCTGGCAGCCTCTCATCTCACTGATCAGATGCGGCCAGAGCTGGAGAGGCGAGACCCGGCACTGGACGAAGGCGGCTAGCAAGTTAGCCGGCTTGAGCCCCTCCCATTCTATCATCTCCTAGGGCCGGGCAACGACGTTGACGATGGCGAGCGGCAGGCGCTTGGGGGGCTGCTGGCTGCAGTTGTCCCGCAGCCTAGTAGGCGGCCCGATCTCGAAGGCCGACAGGTTGATGTAGTCGGTCGTTGGGTGGAGGTTCTAGACGTAGAAGTATGAATTCTGCCAGAGTTTGGCCGACTCCAGCAGCGCGATGGCCAGGAAGCGGGTCCCGCCTCCTACGCGTCGCATGGCAACGCAAGCCCCGCACTGAGCCGGCTCGTTTTTCGCCAATGTGCCCAGCTTGAGGTAGAAGAATATACCCCACAGCTCCAGCGAAGGAAGGACGCCGTGGTACCCCTCGCAGAACGTCACGAAGGCGGCAAGCAGCATCACCGTGTTGGGGGTGAGGTGGTGCGGCTGCAGAAGATAGTAGTCGAGGAAGGACCGGAGGAAATTACTCACCAGCAGCGCAAAGCCCCAGAGGAAATGGGTGCAGAAGACGACGAACTCACCAGGCTGCGGAGCCGGTGAGATCTCCCGCTCGACGGGGAGACACACCTCCATGACGCTGGCATGGGGAAGCCTCCGCGTCACGTGGAGGAACTTGATGTGCTCCCCATGCACGTTCGAGCCGTCCCAGCCGCTCTTCGCCATGGCTCGGTGGCGGCTCAGAGGAGCTCGGAGAAGACGACGCTGCGACGATGCAACGGTGGCAAGCGGCGACAGCTGTGAAGCGGATGCGGCAGTGGAGCAGCGACTCGGCGAAGCAGCAGCAGCGGCGCACCAGCACCAGCAGAGGAGAAATGAAGGAGATGAAGATGGAGGAGGTGCGCATGCGTTCTGCCACCCCTCCTCTCCCCCTACTTATAGGGGGGCCCCGGCGAAGCCGAGGCTACGTGGGAGCGGCGCGGGATTAACTGCACCCACTCCCCACATGGCCCCACAAATTCCGCGCCATAAAGGCGCACTAATGCTGCCATAGAAGGGCAACCGCCCACCTCGGCCGCAGCAGATCTGTGCGCGTGCCGAGACCCTGTAGTGCTGGGCCCCGGCTAGCGGCGACGTCCCATAGCGCGCGTGGGCTGGCAGGCCGGCCTGGTCTGTCAGCGCCGTGTGTCGCGCGAGCGATGGGCGGCACCTCTTCAGCACTCGCCGCGCCGATTCAAATTCCACCAGGCGGCGCATCTGCGGCCGGCTCCTGGCACCCGGCTTCTCCCAACCGGACAAGGCAAAAGCAAAGGATCCCTTGAAGGGGAAACTGCTGAGGCACTTCGCTTGCCATCTGTAGAGCCTCACCAGCTACGGGGACAACTATCGGGGGGACGGCCCCGGGTAGCTTCATCACACTTAAAGAGATTTCAAGACATCAGGGCAGGCCAAGCCCGTCAGGCCGACTGGTCCCATGGCCGGTTGGTGCCGCACGGCTGGCTTCCAGAAGACGGCGAGCTTCCAGAAGGCGGCTCGAGCGCGGGCCGGCTTACAGCAGGCGGCCCTTCCTTCCGCTTGGAATCTAAGCCTGACCAAGCGATAGGCTGGGGCATGGCAACAATTCCCTACGCCCTCCCCAATTCCCGGTCGGGCAAGGCTACAGTAAGCGCCGCCAGGCGGCCGCCGACCCACCCGGCGCGGCACTGTAGCCATGTAGCACCCGACACGGCCTCCATCGGCATGGGCGCCGCTGCAGTGAAGAGCCGTCGTTGGGGCCCGCAGGCGGCAGGACCCACCTATCGGCTGGATCCTCGGTAGTCAGCGGGGCCCTCTAGAGGCGGGCCCCAGCTGCGGGCGGAGAACCCGGCCACCGTAGACCCTGACGGCCGGGTCCTACACCCGGCCACATTGCCATTGTACCTCTAGGGGTTTGGCCTATAAGACCCCCCAGGCCTTACCCATGCAAAGGGTTCCAACTTCATTCCACCACACACACATCTAGGGAGAAGAGAGCTAGCCCTGCCCTTCTTCCTTCTCTAGCAATACAGCTCTAGGAGCACCCTTGTACTCTTTGTGATCATAGTCATCATGCAGAGACCCCACAGAGCAGGATTAGGTGTTTCATCTCTCCGGAGAGCCTTAAACCTGGGCACGTCTCATGTCCGCCCGAGCTCATGCTCACTCCCGCCTCCAGGACCCGATGACATTCTCTTGGGCCCATCCATGATAAGGCACCCCCTAGCATCTGAGGTGAGATCACCATGACACGTAGCCACTCTTGTCCCAAGGCGACCCTGCCGGGCTAGAGCATAGGGTCCTCCACCACAATCCATTCGTCAATCCACCAAAGCAGGAGTAGGGTTTTATGGCTGACGGCGGCTTGAACCTGGGTAAAAACTACCCGTGTCATCGCTAGCATGCTACTCTGCACCCTCCGCTCTTTGTGCAATGTGCTCATCCCCCCTACCGAACACAAAGGGGGCGATGGCCCCATAGGTGGTGGTGTTTTCCCACGACACTGTAATGGGGGACCAGCGATATAGGAAAAGTGTCGCCAGTGTGGCTGAACACTGCATTTCTCCAGAAGAAGGTTGATTGGTCCTAGAAGAGATTCACTCAGGAACTTGTGGGAACCACGCGTCCTCTTGGCCAATCGTGTCTAAATCTTACCAAGCCGATTTTTACTGGCCGCACGCGAACGAAGCTACCCAAGAGATAGTCCAGCATTGCCCCAGCTACTAGTTCTATGCGAACTGCTCACACAGGCCCAAATTTGCTTTGAAGACTATCCCACTTGTCTGGCTGTTTGCGGTTTGGGGGCTCGACATGGTAGGGCCCAACAGGACAGGAGCGAGTTGGTTCACTCATTTACTTGTTGTAGTTGACAAGCTCACCAAGTGGATCGAGGCCAAACACATCAAGAAGCTGGATTCTTGGACTGCCATCAATTTTATGAAAGAGTTAGTCTTCAGGTATGAGGTCCCCCACAACATCATTACCGACAATGGCTCAAACTTTGACTCGGAAGAGTTCAGAGCATTCTGCACCACCCAAGGCACGTGGGTAGTTTATGCATCTGTCGCACATCCACAGTCAAACGGTCAGGATGAGAGAGTGAACGGCCTAATTCTACAAGAGTTGAAACCGCGGCTCATGTGTGATTTGGAACATGCGGTCAGAGCCTGGGTCACCGAGTTACCGTCAGTTTTGTGGGGCCTAAGGACGACTCCCAACCAGTCCACCAATCGCACCCCCTTCTTCATGGTGGAGCCGAGCTTGTTTTGCCGAGTGATATCCACCACAATTCGCCTCGAGTGGATCTATATTTCAAAGATGAAGCTACACAAGCACGACAAGACGTCGTGTATCTCCTTGAGGAAGAGCGAGAGATGGCCCTTATTCGGTCAGCCATGTACCAGCAAGACCTGTGACATTTTCACGACAGACACATCAGAGGTCACGCCTTTCAAGAAGGAGACCTTGTGCTCCGAGTGGATCAGCAGAGATCTCACAAGCTTTCTCCTGCATGGGAAGGTCCTTTTGTTGTTTCCAAAGTGCTGCATAATGGAGCCTACCATCTATACAACTTCACGAAGAAAGTTGATGAGCCCCCCACTTGGAATGCCGACCTACTTCGACGATTCTATTCTTTATGATTGAGATACCAAGATGTAATAAAATCACAAGAGTGATATTTGAAGAATAAAGGCATGACTTTTTTCAGTACATCATCGGGTTCACTCATATGCATTTACCAACTTAAAACTCCCAATGGGTTGGCTTAGCTATCAACCAGCCTTCGCCTAAGTTAAAAAACTACTCCGAGTGACGAGCGTTCCTCTCACTCAGGAGCTCAGCTACTAACCAGCCTTTTCCTAAGTTAAAAACTTCTCCGAGTGACAAGTGTTCCTCTCACTCAAGGGCTTAGCTACGAACCAGCCTTTGTCTAAGTTAAAAAATTCTCTGAGTGACGAGCGTTCCTCTCACTCGGAGGCTGAGCTACTAGAACTACGTCAGTATTTCCCCAAAGCGGAAGGATGATGCAGTATAGTGACGGTAGGTATTTCCCTCAGTAATGAGATAAAGGTTATCAAACCAGTAGGAGAACCACCTCACACCACGTGAACAGCACCTGCACACAAATAACAAATACTCGCACCCCGACGTGTTAAAGGGGTTGGCAATCCCTTTCGGGTACGGCGCCTCAAGTAGGCAAATAACATGAGGTAAAAAGTGGTAGATAGGATAAATATATCACGGAACAAATAAATTGCAGCAAGGTATTTTTGTATTTTTGGTTTAATAGATGTGAAAATAAATGCAAGAGAAAATATATCGCAAAGGCAAATATGATGGAAAGAGACCCGGTGGTCGTAGGTTTCATTTGTGGCTTCTCTCGAGAAAAATAGCAAACGGTGGGAAAACAATTACTATTGGGCAATTGATAGAACTTTAAATAATTATGATGATATCCAGGCAATGATCATTATATACGCATCACGTCCAAGATTAGTAGACCGACTCCTGCCTGCATCTACTACTATTGCTCCACACACTGACCGCTATCCAGCATGCATCTAGTGTATTAAGTTTATGAGAAAACAGAGTAATGCAATAAGAACGATGACATGATGTAGACGAGATCCGTTTATCTATTGCGGCAGATATAGATCTCATCTTGTTATCCTTAGTAGCGATGATACATACGTGTCGGTTCCCCTTCTGTCACTGGGATCAAGCACCGTAAGATCGAACCCACTGAAAAGCACCTCTTCCCATTGCAAGATAAATAGATCAAGTTGGCAAAACAAAACCCAAATATTGGTGAAGAAATACGAGGCTATAAGAAATCATGCATATAATTGATCAATGAAGACTCAAATAACTTTCATGGATAAAAACATACATCTAATCATAAACTCAAAGTTCATTGGATCCCAACAAACACACCGCCAAAAGACTTACATCATATGGATCTCCAAGAGACCATTATATTGATAACCAAGAGAGAGAGAGAGGAAGCCATCTAGCTACTAACTACGAACACGTAGGTCTACAAAGAACTACTCATGCATCATAAGAGAGGCACCAATGGAAGTGGTGAACCCCTCCATGACGGTGTCTAGATTGGATCTGCTCGTTCTGGAATCTGCGGTGGCTGGATCAATATTTCGGCGACTCCCCTAGGGTTTCTAGAATATTGTGGTATTTATAGAGCAAAGAGGCGGTTCGAGGGGCACCCGAGGTGGGCACAACCCACCAGGGCGTGCCTGGGCCCCCTGGCGCGCCCTGGTGGGTGCTGCTCCCCTCATGTGCTTCCTTGGCCCATTGGCTTTCTTCTGGCCCAAAAGAATCCTCTAGGAGTTGCGTTGCATTTGGACTCCATTTGATATTGATTTCCTATGACGTAAAAAACATGCAGAAAACAACAACTGGCACTGGGCACTATGTCAATAGGTTAGTACCAAAACATGATATAAAATGACTATAAAATGATTTTAGAACATCCAAGAATGATAATATAATAGCATGGAACAATAAACAATTATAGATATGTTGGAGACGTATCAGCATCCCCTAGCTTAATTCCTTCTCGTCCTCAAGTAGGTAAATGATAAAAACAGAATTTTTGATGTGGAATGCTGCTACGTCTTGAGCTTGCGTTGGTTTTCCTTGAAGAGGAAAGGGTGATGCAGCAATAGTAGCGTAAGTATTTCCCTCGGTTTTTTAGAACCAAGGTATCAATCCAGTAGGAGGCTCCTGAGAAGTCCCACGCACCTACACAAACAAACAAAGAACTCACAACCAACGCAATAAAGGGGTTGTCAATCCCTTCACGGCCACTTGTGAAAGTGAGATATGATAGAGATAGTATGATAAGATAAATATATTTTTGGTATTTTATAATATAGATTGGAAAAATTAAAGATGCAAATAAAAGTAGATTGAAAGCTTATATGATAAAAGATAGACCCGGGGGCCATAGGTTTCACTAGTGGCTTCTCTCAAGATAGCATAAGTATTATGGTGGGTGAACAAATTACTGCCGAGCAATTGATAGAAAAGCGAATAATTATGAGATTATCTAGGCATGATCATGTATATAGGCATCACGTCCACAAAAAGTAGACCGACTCCTGCCTGCATCTACTACTATTACTCCACACATCGACCATATCCAGCATGCATCTAGAGTATTAAGTTCATAAGAACAGAGTAATGCATTAAGAAAGATGACATGATGTAGAGGGATGAACTCAAGCAATATGATATAAACCCCATCTTTTTATCCTCGATGGCAACAATACAATACGTGCATTGCAACCCCTGCTGTCACTGGGTAAGGACACTGCAAGATTGAACCCAAAGCTAAGCACTTCTCCCATGGCAAGAAAGATCAATCTAGTAGGCCAAACCAAACTGATAATTCAGAGAGACTTGCAAAGATAACTCAATCATACATAAAAGAATTCAGAGGAGATTCAAATATTTCTCAAAGATAAAATTTATCATAAACCCACAATTCATAGGATCTCGACAAATACACCGCAAAAAGAGTTACATCAAATAGATCTCCACAAGAGAGGGGGAGAACATGGTATTGAGATCCATTAAGAGAGAAGAAGCCATCTAGCTAATAACTATGGACCCAAATGTCTATGGTAAACTACTCACAACTCATCGGAGGGGCTATGGTGTTGATGTGGAAGCCCTCCATGGTCGATTCCCCCTCCGGTGGAGCACCGACGAAGGCTCCAAGATGGGATCTCGCGGATACAGAAGGTTACGGCGGTGGAAATTGTTTTTCGTTGGCTCCCTGGATGTTTTTGGGGTACGTGGGTATATATAGGAGGAAGAAGTACGTTGGTGGCCGCCCGAGGGGCCCACGAGACAGGGGGCGCGCCCTGTAGGGGTGGGTGCGCCCTCCTATCTTGTGGCCGCCTCGACTGCTTCTTGGCTTGCACTTAAAGTCCTCTGGTTCACGTTCGTTCCAAAAATCACGCTCCCGAAGGTTTCATTCTGTTTGGACTCCGTTTGATAGTCCTTTTCTTCGAAATACTGAAATAGGAAAAAGAATAGCAATACGGGTTGGGCCTCCGGTTAGTAGGTTAGTGATATAAATGTGTAAAATAAAGCCCATAAACATCCAAAAGGGGTAATATAATAGCATGGAACAATCAAAAATTATAGATACGTTGGAGACATATCAAATGATGCCTAACATGTTCATCATATTCTTTTCTTTATAGCATGGACATATGGACTTTTATATGATTCAAAGCAATAGTCTAGTTTTGACATGAAGACTTTACTACTCATGCATACCAACAAGCAACCATATCAATACTAAAGCAAGTTACCCCTAGCCCATCATGCTCAATCATTGATTCATTCATGAAACACACTCGAATATTAGCTACACCCAATGCTCAAATACGATCATAGTGCCCCTTAGTTGGTGCTTTATAAGAGAAGATGGATACTGAAATTCAAAATAAAAATTGCATAAGTAATAGAAAGGCCCTTCGCGGAGGGCAGTAGTGATTTGTAGGGGTGCTAGAGCTCAAAGCTTAAATTGATAGATAAAATTATTTTTGAGAGGCATACTTTTCCTACCAACGAAAACGACTTGGAGCATCCCAACACTTTCCATGCTAGATACATCATAGGCGGTTCCCAAACAGAAAATAAAGTTTATTCCTTTTTCCACCATAACTTTCGCTTTCCATGGCTAACCCTATCCTCGGGTGCCCTCCATACCAACACTTTCCAAGGAATTTATTATTTGACAACATAAAGTAAATTCATTTATTCATTTCGGGACTAGGCATCCCTAGTACCTTTGTCGTACTCTTGTGCAATGACAAGTGAATAAACAGTCATCGTGAGAATAACACATCTAGCATGGAAAATATTGGCTACCCTTTACCGCCTCGCGAGTAGTAGAGCATACAAAAGAGAAATTTATTTTGAACATTAGAGATGGCACATGCAAACTTGCTTAGAACGGCATGGAAATACCACATATAGGTAGGTATAGTGGACTCATAAGGCAAAACTAGTTTAAAGGGTTTTGGATGCACAAGTAGTGATCATACTTAGTGCAAAATGAAGGCTAGCAAAAAGATTGAGAAGCGATCAACGAAAAAGCCAAAAATCTCGTACCCAAGCATTAAGCATAAGTAACACCGAATAATGCACCATAAGTAGGATATAAATTTCATTGCATAACTATTGACTTTCATTATTGCATAGCAAATCACAAACCTTAACATCAATATTCTTACTAAAGCACAATTACTCATCAACATGACTCACATATTATATCGTCATATCTCAAAACCATTACTAGGAATCAAGTTTATTTTGTCCAATGATCTTCATGAAAGTTTTTATTATATCCTCCTTGGATATCTATCACTTTGGGACTATTTTCATATGTTTCTTTTGATAAGCTCAAACAAATATAAGTGAAGATCATAAGCATGATTTGTTCTTCTCTCAAAATAATCTAAGTGAATCAAGAGAGAATTTCTTAAAAATTTACTAACACCCAAATAAATCTAAGTGAAGCATTGGAGTATTTCTTCAAAATTAACAAAGCACACTGTGCTCAAAAAGATATAAGTGAAGTACTAGAGCAAGTCCATGGCTCTAAAAATTTAAGTGAAGCATAGGAGCAAGCATAGCATAATTTTTGGCTCTCTTAAAAGGGTGTGTCCAGTAAGGATTCAAAACTTAAAACACAAAGCAAAACAAGAAAATACTCATATCATACAAGACGCTCCAAGCAAAACTCATATCATATGACGAATAAAAATATAGTTTCAAGTAAAATACCGATGGTCGTTAGAATAAAGCAGGGATGCCACTCGGGGGCATCCCCAAGGTTAGTTGCTTTCTACTTCTTTGAATATTATCTTAGGGTGCCTTGGGCATCCCCAAGCTTAGCCTTTTGCTTATCCTTATTCCCTCATCCATCGTAAGATAACCCAAAACTTGAAAACTTCAATCACATAAAACTCAAACAAAACCATCGTGAGATTCGTTAGTATAAGAAACCAAACAACTACTAGAAGTACTGTAGCAAACCTATTCTTATTTTTTTGCATTATATCTACTGTATTCCAACTTTTGTATGGAAAAAACTCATCAAAGAAAACCATAGAATCATCAAAACAAGCACACACCGCAAAGAAAACAGAATCTGTCAAAAACAGAACAGTCTGTATCAATCTGAAAATTTCGAGTACTTCTGTAACTCCAAAAATTATGAAATACATTGTTGGACATGAGGAATTTGTCTATTAATCTTCTGCAAAAAGAATCAACTTAAAATCATTGTTCTGTAAAAAATGACAACGAATCTCGTGAGTGCAAAAGTTTCTGCTTTTCAGCAAGATCAAATAAACTTTCACCCAAGTCTTCCTAAAGGCATTGCTTGGCACAAACACTAACTAAAACACAAAAAACACAATCATAACAGTAGCATAATTGTTCTAACACTCAAGAACAGAAAGCAAAAAGCAAAAATAATTTTTATTCATTGGGTTGCCTCCAAACAAGCGCTATCGTTTTACGCCCCTAGCTAGGCATAACGCGTAGGATCTAAGTTTTGTCGTCTTTGTTATCCAATTCTTTAAGCACACAACCAGATTTATTTGGAGAATTAGCAAGTAAAATAACAAAACTTCTAGGCATAAAGTTGAGGAAATCATTCTTATCAATAGGATCTCTTATAGTTCCAACAAAATTTGGGTGAATCTAATCATTTTAAGGTCCCCTTTGTCATTGCTAGAAGTTGCACCTTTGTTTTGAATGACTTGAGTAGTCTTATTACTAATTTTCATGGGAGTTTTAGCGGAAGCAAAAGCCGTACCTAGATTAGAAAATATTTCTTCCAGTTTATCAATCCTAGACGGACTTTCTTCGATTCTTTCATGAATTATAGTTCCCTTTTCTTTCAACAACTTAAAAACGTCTCCCGCTTTTGACCCAACTTTAGTAGCATAACTTTGCATTTTTCTATCCAATTTTTCAATATGTTCTATGGCAAGCATTTTATTTTCAATCGCATCTAGTCTTTCCTTAACATGCTCAAGAGTCAATATTGTTTCATTCATCACGAGTGGTGGTGAACCCACTAAATTTCCCAAAGCACTAAAAGCATCAAGAGAAGCACACATCAAGAAATTCCCACCGGTAAGCGTGTCAAGGACGAATCTATACCAAGTGGTGATGCCCACATAAAACTAACGGAGAAGAACAACGGTAGATTGCTTACAGATAGATCTATTATGAGCATTGCAAATCCTATACCAAGCATCTTTTAAATTTTCTCCTCCCCTTTGTTTGAAGCTGAGAATCTCGTTCTCGGGGGTGCACGCAATAGAAGAATAACAATTCCATAACAACAAAAAGTGATAAACAAGATTGCACACGAGAAATAGATCTGACGAGAAAACGGCGAACAAAAAAGAGGGCGAATAAAACGGCAAAGTTTTGTCAAGTGGGGGAGAGGAAAACGGGAGGCAAATGGAAAATAATGTGAATTGCGAGGAGATGAGATTTGTGATTAGGAACCTGGTTGATGTTGAAGATCCTCCCCGACAACGGCGCCAGAAATTTCCTTTTGATGTATGCTAGAACTACATCGGTATTTCCCCAAACAGGAAGGGATGGTGCAGTATAGCGACAGTAGGTATTTCGCTCAGTGATGAGACCAAGGTTATCGAACCAGTAGGAGAACCTCCTCAAACCACGTAAATAGCACCTGCACACAAATAACTAATACTCGCAACCCGACGTGTTAAAGGGGTTGTCAATCCCTTTTGGGTACGGCGCCTCAAGTAGGCAAATAACATGAGGTAAAAAGTGGTAGATAGGATAAATAGATTGCAGAACAAATAAATGCAGCAAGGTATTTTTGTACTTTTGGTTCAATAGATCTAAAACTTAATGCAAGAGGAAATAGATCGCAAAGGCAAATATGATGAAAAGAGACCCGGGGCCCGTAGGTTTCACTAGTGGCTTCTCTCGAGAAAAATAGCAAACGGTGGGAAAACAATTACTGTTGGGAAGTTGATAGAACTTCAAATAATTATGATGATATCCAGGCAATGATCATTATATAGGCATCACGTCCAAGATTAGTAGACCGACTCCTGCCTACATCTACTACTATTACTCCACACATCGACCGCTATCCAGCATGCATCTAGTGTATTAAGTTCATGAGAAAATGGAGTAATGCAATAAGAACGATGACATGATGTAGACAAGATTTGTTTATCTATTGCGGCAGATATAGATCTCATCTTGTTATACTTAGTAGCAACGATACATACATGTCGGTTCCCCTTCTGACATTGGGATCAAGCACCATAAGATCGAACCCACTACAAAGCACCTCTTCCTATTGCAAGATAAATAGATCAATTTGGCCAAACAAAACCCAAATATCAGAGAAAAAATACGAGAATATAAGCAATCATGCATATAAGAGATCAAAGAAGACTCAAATAACTTTCATGGATAAAAACATTGATATGATCATAAACTCAAAGTTCATCGGATCCCAACAAACACACCACCAAAAGACTTACATCATATGGATCTCCAAGAGACCATTGTATTGATAATCAAGAGAGAGAGGAAGCCATCTAGCTACTAACTACGGACCCGTAGGTCTACAAAGAACTACTCACGCATCATAAGTGAGGCACCAATGGAAGTGGTGAACCCCTCCATGATGGTGTCTAGATTGGATCTAGTGGTTCTGGACTCTGCAGGAGCTGGATCAATATTTCATCGACTCCCCTAGGGTTTCTAGAATACTGTGGTATTTATAGAGCAAAGAGGTGGTTTGGGGGGCACCCGAGGTGGGCACAACCCACCAGGGCGCGCCTGGGCCCCCTGGCGCACCCTGGTGGGTGCTGCTCCCCTCGAGCAGCCCTTCAGGTGCTTCCTTGGCCCATTGGCTTTCTTCTGGCCCAAAACAATTCCTCCGGGAGTTGCCTTGCGTTTGGACTCCGTTTGATATTGATTTCCTGCGATGTAAACAACATGCAGAAAACAGAAACTGGCACTGGGCACTATGTCAATAGGTTAGTACAAAAAATGATATAAAATGACTATAAAATGATTGTAAAACATCCAAGAATGATAATATAACAGCATGGAACAATCAAAAATTATAGATACGTTGGAGATGTATCAGAGGCTTAGCTGTGAACTATCCTTCACCTAAGTTAAAAACTTCTCCGTGTGATGAGCGTTCCCCTTACTTGGGGGTTTAGATGTTAACCAGCCTATGCCTAAGTTAAAAACTTCTTCGAGTGTCGAGCGTTCCTCTCACTCGAGGGCTTCACTGCGGACCAGCCTTCGCCTAAGTTAAAACTTCTCTGAGTGACGAGCGTTCCCCTCAATCAGGGTCTTAGCTGCGAACCAGCCTTCACCTAAGTTAAAAACTTCTCCCAATGACGAGCACTCCTCTCACTCGGGGACTTCGCTGCGAACTGACCTTCGCCTAAGTTAAAAACTTCTCCGAGTGATGAGCGATCCTCTCAATCAGAGGCTTATGTACGAACCGGCCATCGCCTAAGTTAAAAACTTCTCTGAGTGGCGATCGTTCCTCTAACTCGAGGGCTTTGCTAT
>NC_057813.1:145009975-145022134 GCF_018294505.1 Triticum aestivum | reverse complement strand
CTAAGTTAAAAACTTCTCCGAGTGACGAGTGTTCCTATAACTCGGGGACTTAGCTGCGGCTCCGCCTTCGCCTAAGCTAAAAACTTCTCTGAGTGACGAGCGTTCCTCACACTCAAAGGCTTAGCTGCGAATCAACCTTCACCTAAGTTAAAAACTTCTCCGAGTGACAAGCGTTCCTCTCACTCAAGGGCTTAGCTACGAACCAACCTTCGCCTAAGTTAAAAACTTCTCCGAGTGACGCGTGTTCCGCTCAGTCGGGAGCTTAGCTGCAAACCAGCCTTCACCTAAGTAAAAAACTTCTCTGAGTGATGAGTGTTCCTCTCACTCGGGAACTTAGCTGCGAACCGGCCTTCGCCTAACTTAAAAACTTCTCTGAGTGATGAGCGTTCCTCTCACACCGAGGCTTAGCTGCAGATCGGCCTTCACCTAAGTTAAATTTCTCCAAGATACGAGCGTTCACCTCACTCGGAGGCTTAGTTGTGAACCAGCCTTTGCCTAAGTTAAACACTTCTTCGAGTGACAAGCGTTCTTCTCACTCAGGGACTTTGCTGTGAACTAGCCTTCGCCTAAGTTAAAAATTGTCGGCGTTCTGGATACGGGGGTACCCACACTTGCCTGCCTACGGCCCACTGCATGGCTCCATCGATGGCCTGGTACAACCCAGCTTCAGCATCAACAAACTCAAGACCCTCACGAGGGGCCAAGCCTCGCGAGGCGGATGATACCCATACCTCTAAGGTGATCGGCCTCCTCTGGCTGGCTCCCGAGGAGCGGAGACTTCTATGCAAGGTGCACCTCACGAGGCTCAGCTGACGTGACCCGTGACGACCAAGACCGGGCGGGCGCCAATGGGCGCAGAGTACCAGTTTCCTTTTTGGTGCAAAGGAGGCAAGCAATAGGCGTGGAGTCCCGGGGAATCAGCCAAAGGTTTCCATTCTGGTGCAATAAGACCAAGACCGCCAGGACTGCAGGACGGAGGTTACCGCAGTGTCATGACTAGAGGCTTTTGACAGGCGAAGACCACTTTAGTCAGGATAGGGTGTACTTCTTGTCCCCCTTCAAATCTGGCCCTTGTGGGATCCTTTCCCACCAACATTTGGGAAGAGGACCAAGGCCACTATAAATAGAACTTAGCCACCACCATAGAAGGGGATTCTAATCCGACTACCTCACCAGCTCTCTTGAGCTCAAGAACACCTCACCTCCTGAGGCTTGTTCATCTGCTGTGCTAGTTCATCTTCAGCCCCTCGAGGTAATCCACCAAAAAGCTGGAGTAGGGTTTTACACCACAAGGTGGCCCGAACCAGGATAAACTGTTGTGTCTCTTTGTCCCCTTGAGCTCGACGCGCTAGGCTTCGAGGAATGGCGAGTAGGCACGCTGGGTAGGCTGAGATCTCTACACGCACCCCAAATTTCGAACCTATCAAGGGTTTGCGGAACCCAAAATCCGACAAAAACTTCTTTGAGTGATGAACGTTCCTCTCACTCGGGGGGCTTAGCTGCGAACCAGCCTTCGCCTAAGTTAAGAACTTCTCTGAGTGACGAGCGTTCCTCTCACTTGGGGGCTTAGCTGTGAACCAGCCTTCGCCTAAGTAAAAAACTTCATCGAGTGACGAGCATTCCTCGCAGTCGGGAGCTTAGCTGTGAACCAGCCTTCACCTAGGTTGAAAACTTCTCCGATGACGAGTGTTCCCCTCACTCGGGGGCTTAGCTGCGAACCAGCTTTCGCCACAAACATTCAAAAATTCCGAGAAAAGCATTCGGATAAATCCAGAAGTTCAAAAGTAAATGCGAGTACTCAGGTCTGAAGCCTGAAAGAGTTTAACGGGTACAAAGTCACTCGGCATACCGAGGCGAATGGCTAAAACTTAAAGTTTTCTCACGCATCAGAAGGACTAGCTGGCTCGACGAAAGTGTCCAGATCGATGCCGTCCGTAATCCGGGTAGCTTCCTTGATGGACGTGTCCATGAAGTCCTCGAACATGAGCTTCTTCATGTTGGTGACTTGGAGAGACTTCAGCATGTCCTTGCAGTGGACACAGACGGGGGAGAGAGCAACAACAACCCCGCAATAGGCGGCGAACTTCTTCCATGCTTGCACTCGGCGAGGGATTTCATTAAGACGAGTCATCATCGACTCTAGATCACTCTGGAGCGTATCTACAGCTCTTTGTCCATTCTTGCTAGCGCAGCCCACAGACGGGTGATATACCCCACATCATCGTTGACGCGGGCTTCGAGTCGTAGAATGCCTAGAGCTGCCTCATCTTTGACGAGTGACCTGGCGGGGTCCAAGTCCCTCTCAATCCAGCCAGTCTCCATCTCAAAGTCGCGACAGTACTGTATGAACAAATAAAGGAAAGACTCAAATGTCGTCACTTGCAAGGGCTGCTCAGCAACTAACAAAAATTCGCTAGGAAAATACAAGGTGCCTACAAGTTTGGTGTACATCTCTTCCGTGAAGTCTTCTATATACTTTTCTAGTGAGTCTTTCTTCTGGGTGAGCTGGTCAACCTTCTTGCTCCAAGTCTTCCTCGCTTGCTTGAAGGCACTTGCCTATGTCTTGATCTTGTTATCCCACTCAGCTTGTTGCTTCTTGAGCTCGGCAACCTCCTTCTTCGCCTCCTCAACGGCAGTCCTCGGAGATTTGTTCTCCCCTTAAAGTTTTTTGACTGAGGCCAACTTCTCTTCAGAAGCCTTGGTCTTCTCCCTCGGCACCTTCCGTGCCTCCGCCAGCTCATTGTCCTTGTCAAGGAGTGCCTGCTTCATGGTTTCTAAAGAAATAGCAGTCCTGAGCCGCACATAGAGTCGATGGTTTTCACCATGCACATTTGTTCAGTGAAGTCACTTTGTTTAAAGAATCAAAGAATATGAGAGCGGAACGCTCGGTTGCTGAGGTTTACCTCCCATGGTCTTCACCTCCGCCTGTGCACGAGCTACGATCCTCTTTTCCACCTCCAGATCTAGTCAGGACTGGTTCGTTTCCTTCTCTAGAGACACATACTGGGCCCTGAGCTCGCATGTTTTCTAAAAATCAAGAGGAAGTGGATCAGTTAACAATAAGAAGAACTCTGGATGCCGGGAGACCAGCACTCCTGAGAGGACCAAGCTAGACCAGCTCCCTTGGAGCAAGCTTGACTAGTACCAAATCCTAAAGTACCACCTGACCCCCGAGTCAGGGAGGAACAAGCTTGACTAGTACCAAATCCTAAAGTACCACCTGCCCTCCGAGTCAAGGAGGAACGAGCTTGATCAGTACCAAATCCTAAGGTACCCTTCAGCCTCTAAGTCAAGAAGGAACAAGCTGATCAGTACCAGATCCTGAGATGTCCTCAGAAATGAGTCGCAAGAGCAAACCACTCAGTGAGTCGAGAAGATACTAATTCTATTAGACTTCCGCTGACTGCCCGTAGTCGATGGTAGGCTCGGGGACTACACCCAGTGGATTCACTCAGCGTGCCCCCACTTGAGAGTGACTCATGATTGATGAGCCAAAAGAAGAAGAAGCTTTCTTGTATGATTCTATGAGACTCCCTCCGACTGCCCGCAGTCGACGGCAGTCTAGAGGACTACACCCAGTGGGTCCACTCAGCGTTCCCCCACTAGAATGGTACCCACTAGGAATAGTTTGCCCAATCCGAGTGATGGCTAACACATAAAAAAAGGGCAGAGGAAATTCAGAAACACAACAAGTTCTAAGACTCCTGCCGATTACTAGCATTTCACGGCAATCTTGGGGACTACACCCTGTGGGTGCACTTGGCATTCCCCCACAGATAGACACCTTAGTGGGTATACCAGAAGCAAGAAAAAATAATCAGAGACTAACTTACGATGGCCCTTGCTGGGACATTCGCTTGGAGAGCTGCACTAGCATCATAAGCCACCTGGCTAGCTTTGCACGCCTCCTTCAAACGCTGGGTCATCAGCTCAGCGTGGATCATCTTCTTTGCTAGCTCTAGTTTGGTCCTCTGGCACATGATGCAGATTTCATATGTTGAGAGGACACCAAAGCAGGGCAGTCGATGCAGTCGCGATAGGATCGGCGCCAGGCGGAGAAGTGTTGCCCTACCCCTGGGGTGCAGTCATGTCAGGCACAGGGGGTGCGAGATGTTTTGCTTGGCGGCACCTTCTGAGCAATGGCGCATGCAACAGTCGGAGTTCTGCTCCCCTCCCTGGAGCCCGCTGGCAGCTGTTCTTCGTGGTCGTCCATGACGTGGATGATATCCACAAGCGCTGCATCCACTCGACATTTTTAGTTCAGTTAAACGGTCCAATCAAATGATGAAATTGAGCCGAGGGGAACCCATACCTTTCTGGGAGGTAGCTACATCCATCATATCTGCATCAGTGCGACATTGTTGAGGTTGCAGCCCTGGTACACAATTTCATTCGACCAGGAAAGACAGAAAGTTCACAGTGGTAGAAGAGACAAGTAAGGATGGAAATTTTATCAATTGGTACGGGTACCCGTGGATATTATACCCGCATGGGCAGGTTATGGGTATCATTTTATACCCACAGGTAGTACCCATACCCTACCCATTAAGTCATGGGTAGGGCACGTGTATAGCCTTTTACCCATGGATATACCCATACCCTACCCGTTTATACTAACATGTGAAACTTACCCATGATTCACAAGTGTCCCTATGTTAAAGTTGTGTCATGAGCTTGTGAACCTTGTTAAAGTTGTCACCAATTTTCAATTTGAATTGAGATAATCGTCATGTACTCATCTATCTATTATTGAGTTGAGATTAATGTTTTTTTGTCAAATATCTTATAGATGAATGTAAAATTTTGAATAATTTGTGCACAGTTTGATCTACCCGTTGGGTACCCAATGAATATGGGTACCCGTCGGGTATCGGTACGGGTAAACTTTCATACCCATGGATATGGGTATGGGTAGAATTTTGTTCCCATTGACTACACGTGTATGGGTATGGTATTGCTCTACCTGCACCATACCCTACCCATTGCCATCCTTAGAGACAAGTATGTCACTCACATCGAGGTGACAGGCATGTCGACCTTGATCTTGGGTAGAGCCTTCCGAGGTTTGGGCGAGGCAATCTTGAGCTGCTTGGCGGTCTTCTCAGTCGGCTCAGGCATCGACGACTAAGTGCGCTACGGGTTCCTTTTAATCGAGGTTGCGGTCTTGCTCTGGCAAACACTCGGATCCTGGGTCTGCCTAGAGCGGCGTTCAGTGCGCGCCCCCTACAGACGGGGAAGACTCGACCTCGTCGTTTTCGTTTGATTCGTCGCTGTCATCCTCATTGTCCTTAGCGTTGCTATACTAACGCTTCCACGATCACTCTCAATGTTCCCGGCAAGGTGTCCTCCATTTGGCACGGGCAGAATCATCTTTGGAAATTCTTTCCAAGCGCAAAGATCAAAACCAATCAATTCGTCCAACTCATTCGGATGATCAGAGCAAAAATAATGCACTCAGAAATACGTGTCACACCTCTGTTGGCTCGTGCGGGTCATTGAATGGCAGGATCTGTCTCGTTCCTCAAGGATTGTCACGGGCTCAGGTGATGCACGTGAGCCATTGCTCCCCAGTGTCTCCGTCGATGTCCTTAGGGTGCACTCGGGTGGGGTCATTTGTGTACCTCCACATCGGATGAGCCCGCTCCTACAACAGCTTGATCCGCCGACTAAGGAAAACCTCCAGCAGATTCAGACCCAAGACTCCGCCCTGAATCAGTCCGACTACAACAGTCACCAAGATTCCCACCTCGGTCTTTTCTTCCTTGTCCACCTGAAGTGACGGAGGAGTGCTAACCCTCTCCGGAGTGTAAGGAGGAATACCAGTCGACAAACTGACACAAGGGACATCGTTGCTGTAAAACCAGGTCGACTTCCAACCCCTAACAGACTCAGGAAAGGTCATGCTGGGGAACGCACTCCTACCCCTCAACTAGATACCCAAGCCGCCGCATAGCTGGGGCATGTCGGTCCTCTCTCCCTCTGGGTCGGCCTTCTTCAGCAACCGAGAACGACACATGAAGATATGCTTGAACAAACCCCATTGCGGCTGGCAACCTAAGAAGTTCTCACACATGGAAATGAATGCGGCAAGGTACGCTATAGCATTCGAGGGAAGATGATGGAGTTGAGCACCAAAAAAGTTTGGAAAGCCACGGAGCAAATGATGAGGAGGCATGGAGAAACCTCTCTCCACATGGTTGACGAGGAGCACACACTCTCTGGGGCGCGGCACAGGCTCGACCTCCCCCTCCTCCGGCAATCTCCTTTTTTGGTCGCGCACGACCCTGTCAGTGACGAGCCTGCCAATGTCTTCCGCCGTGGTCGTCGATGGGAGCCAGTCGCCTTGGATCCAGCCATGCAGAGGCGTGACCCGGGCACTCGATGCCTTCTTTGCCTTCTTCGCATGTTCCATATTTGTTCTCTTGTCTTTTGCCATCTCCGCAGAGCTCACAGGCACCGAGCGGGTTCATGCAGAGTGGAGGCGGAGGTGGATGTGGGAAAATTGGAGGAAATGGGGAAAAGTGGATATGACTCTCTCTCTCTCCTTCTTTGCCACATCGGCCTTTTATACCACCGATCTCTCCGTCCACGGGTCCACGCCGTTGGCTCCTGGGCCCGCAGATCTCCCCCAAATCCATACAGCAGAGATTATGCGATACATGGCGAAAAGCGGGGCCAAAATCGAGGAGTCACACTCCAATTTCCCCACTCACTTCGTCGCAACCGGTTGTGCACGTACATCTCTGATTTCAAACCTCGCGAAATCTGGGAACCCGGAACCCGATTGATCACCTCTTGAAATCCTTTCAAAACGCTCGGGTCTGGCCTGGCACCCGACACGCAGATATCTCGTTTCACTCGGGCATGGCATAGTCTAGAATCAGTCGTGGAAGCTCGCGTGGATACTATAGGATCGAAAGTATGTCTAGAGGGGGTGATTAGACTACTTGACCAAATAAAAATCTAGCCTTTTCCCAATTTTAAGTCTTGGCAAATTTTAGCAACTTAGCATAAGTCAAGCAATCAACCTATACATGCAATTCTAAGAGTATAGCAGCGGAATGTAAATCATTGCATATGAAGGTAAAGGGGAGGAGTTTGGACGGAGCAAACGCAATATAGACATGGAGATTTTTGGCTTGGTTCCGATAGGTGGTGCCAATGTAGACACAAATTGCAGAGTTTTTGCAAAACAAATGAGCCAAAAACTTAGTTTTAGTTTTCTACAAAAGGCACTCCGGAGCTACCGATTTTTTGAACTCAGTGACACCGAAGCAATGTTTAGAGTCTAAACTGGTGAAATCGGTCAGACCGAGACACAGTGCGGTGACTCGGAGATTGCTAGGGTTTCACAGATATCTGAACTCAGTCACACCGATTTGCAAGATTCAATCATACCGAAACTCACAAGTGCTATGGCCTGGGCCAAATCAGTGAGACCGATTTCTACAACTCAGCCAGTCCAAGATGAATTCGACGGAAACCTAACCCTAAGTTTTTGAATCAAAACTAATCTAATGAAGTTTTCGATTGGATAGAAGTGTTTCAAACTTGGTAAGATTCATGGCATTGACCTAAGTGCAGGAATCATATGAAAAGATTGCACATAGGGTTCGAGCTCATACCCTAACTTGGCGGTGAGCTCGCTACGGCGACAACGGCGGAGAAGAATCCGTTGACGGTGGCGGAGACCAGCAGCAGGGGGTCACTGGCGACGGAGGCGACAAGCCGGAGACCTCAAGTCGGCAGAGCTGGATAGCGCGGGCGAAGGGTTTCGGAGAAATTAACAAAAATTTGACGCGTGGGTATACATATCCAGACCCTGTCGGTGTGACCGAGTGGAACAACTCGGTGGCACCGAGGTGCAGAATCACAAGCGGCTACTGCAACTCGGTGAGACCGAAGTGTTCAAATCATTTACACCAAGATTGAAGCCTAGATCAACTTAATGAACTCGGTATGACCGAAAGTAATGGATCGGTCAGACCGAAATGCATCAAGAGGTTTTGGAAGTTTAAGTCTTTGCCGAATCGGTGGCTCCGGGTGCTCCTCACCTAGAGGGTTCGAATCTGACTTGATAAACCTTTGTGATGTAGCATGAATAGAGTTTGAGAGAAGAAAAGCATAGATAGCCATAGGGAGTACTTAGGCATTCTTGTCCATCCATTTGGCAAAATAAAAGACCAAACAATCAAAACAACAAATGGATGTCCTCGAATGGAGAAAATTATGCAACCAAAATACTCACACAATAAGATAGGAAATGAAATATGTGGCAAAGCATGCACAAACACTCTAGCATCTATCAAGCAATTGGCGATGACTAGGTCATCTATACATAAGTATATTGACTTAGGAGTCAAATGAGAACATTTGATCATAGGTCATACTCATCGTTTAAGCACAAGTGGGGTTATCACTTTTACATAAAGCATTGTTGTGTTCACACCATTAGAGTTGCTTTAGCTCAATTCTTAGAGTAAAGCTCCCCCTAGATGTGATATCCCCTTTTAGAGGGATGAACTAACCTTGGGTTTTGTCGATGATGACTTCATGTAGTTGTTGAAGATGTGGATGCTCAATGTTGATGTAGATCATTTGGAGCAATCCATTGGAATGAGTGGCACTTTCAATACCTACATGGGTTAGTCCCACAAGGAACAAACAAGGATATCCATAGACATAGAGTGAAATTCACACATGATGATGTCCATGAAAGCATTAGGTTACCTTGTCCCTTGACTTACTAACAAAAGGGTTTGTGACTCCTTGAACTAGTGCAAGATGTGGAAGTTGATTGCACTTGTTCTTGCCAAAAAGAATATGAGTGAAGTATGTTGGCGGATTCATCCTCAAGAACTCTCTAGTTCTTCTTCTTCGGGATCCACATCATCTTGATGGGAATCCTTGGGGTTGCAGATGTACTAGATGAATGTGGGAGTAAATGACCACGGGTAGCCCCATCTGCTCCCCATGATATTTCAAGACAAGGGCCGGTTACGCCCCTCAAGCATGAAAGACAAAGGACCACCTTATTATGGCTGGCTGGTCCAAGAGGCCGGCGGCGGGAAGGCGGCAAGGCCAAAAGAGCGGCTTTGATGCGGGCCGAACCCAAGCTGGCGGCCACCAGAGCGGCCGATTCCTGACAGGCGGCCACCAAAGCGGCCGATTCCTAGCAGGCGGCCCACTCAGGCAGCCTCAGAGTTTGCACCCGCATAACGGCGACGAGACGAGATGTGGCTACAGTACAGCCTGCCACCCCCGAATCCAGGAATGGGCGTGGCCACAGTGCCGCGTACCGAGCGGCCATCCCTAGCCCGACACGGCACTGTTGCTTGCTGCCCATGACATCATCCATGGCAGAGGAAGCCATGCTCCCACGACGGACTATCGGTACGGCCTGCAGGCGGCGGGCCCTACTTGTCTGTGAGATGCCAGAAGACGGCAGGCCTTGACCAGTCGGCACGGGGGGAGGCCGACTCCCAGCAGCCGGCCCTCCCCTTCCCTTGAAGTTTGTGAGACATTAACGAGATAAGACGGGGTGTGGCTACAATGAACGCCCACCAGGCGGCGGTACTGTAGACATGCTCTCCCCAACCAAGCCCTCGTCATCAGACGCAGGGCTACAGTGATGAGCAACCGATAGGGACGACGGGCGGCGGGCCCTACCTGTCGGCCGAGAGCCCGGCAGCCGGCGGGCCCCAGCAGCGGGCGGAGAAGCCGGCGACCATAGACACTGACGGCCTGGGCCTACACCCAGCCAAATTACCATTGTTCCCTTGGGGGTAGGCCTATATAAACCCCCCAGGGCACCCATGCAAAGGGTTCAGCCTCTTAGAGATTACATACACATATAGAGAGAGGAGTAGAGCTAGCTTTGCCCTTGTTCCTCCTCTAGCCAAACAGCTCGAGGAGCAACCTTGTAGCCACTTGTTGACCTAGTGATCATGCAGAGACCCCGCAGAGTAGGATTAGGGGTGTTATCTCCTAGGAGAGCCCCGAACCTGGGTAAGATGCGTCGGCGTGCATGTTTACACCTTATCCTGTTTCCAGGCACCGGGGATGTTTTACCAGCTCCTACCATGATTAGCCATCCTTTGGCATATGTCACACCAACCACCCGACATTTGGCGCACACCGTGGGGCTAGGTGCACCGTCATCCGGAGATCTGCTCTGGACGGGAACCTTGTTCCTCCCTAGCGAGCACAGCCAGCCCGACACGCCCGATGGCATTTGCACCAGCGCGCTGCATGGCGTCGAAGTCGCCTGCGCGGCGAGCTACCTCGCTGATCTCATCAGCGAGATCCGCCTTTCCGACGAGCCCGCGCCAAGCGCGGCCAGCTCCGAGAGCTGCCTCATCGATCTCCTTGGCAAGCTTGACATCACCAACGAGCCTGCCTCCGACTTTGAGTCGATCGGCTCTACAGACCCGATGCTTGTCGATTCCAACACGGCATCCCTCGACGCCTTCCCCACCAACGTGGTGGTCATCAATGACTCGCTCACTCATGCGGACAGCGGTGGCAGCACCGTCACTGAGGTGTTCGTCATCAGCCATGGCGGAGCCTCCGTTGCGGACGCCCAAGACCCACTGCAGGCGACAATGCGAGACCTATCTGTACCCATCGCAGGCCAGCGCCGAGACATTGGAAGCCCACCGCATTGCGCTCATCGAGAGCGGCAAGAAGTTAGCAACTATGAGATGCCTCACTGAGGCCTATCAGCGCGAGGTCGATCATGTCGTCTGACGCATGTCGGCAGCTGGCGAGCCTAGACGCGTGGGCGTTATCAAACAGTGCGGCGCGACCATCGCCACCATGCTAGGGGCTGACTGCCCACTCTACGCCATGCCCATCGAGAATCTTCGTGCTACCCAGGCAGCAACAGACGAGCTAGAACACCTGGAGGGTGACGAGCGATGCTGCATGACGGAACGCGTTCAGCAGCTCATCAACGCGGCTGCCGCGCAGCAGGAAGCCGGCGTGCGCGCCAAGAATCCCCCCCCCCCCCGAGAGCAAGGCGCAACCTCCTAGACGCTGACAACCGGCGCCCATGACTGAAGAGATAGAGAGCCGGCTGCTAGCCGCAGTCAGACACGCCTCACCATCGAGCGTGACCATGATGGTCGCCCACGAGCTGTGGAGCGGCAGCACAACTGTCTGCCTCCCTCTCCACCTCGCATGGAGAGGTATGCCTTCCCGCCACCTGTTGAGCACCCGACGCTCAGTGGCCGGCTGGGCCGCCGTGAAGGAATCGGAGAAAACGATGCCCGCCATCGGATCAACCACCTCGCGCGATCCCTGGCGCTAGAAGAAGATGACGTGGTTGGTCCGCCTTGTTTTGGCCCCTGAAAGGGTTCTTGCTCCCAAGAGATACGCCCAAGTACAACAGATCCATGAAGCCGGAAGACTGGCTGGTCGACTACTCCACCGCAGTCAACATAGCAAACGGTTACAAGCGTGTTGCCGTGAAGTACGTCCCCCTCATGCTTCAGGGCACGACACGCACTTGGCTAAACAGCCTCAAGCCCTACAGTGTCAACATCTGGGTAGACTTCACCGAAGTCTTCATCCGCAACTTCACCAGCACTTACAAGCGGCCGCCCAAGCCTCGCCAGCTCTCTTTGTGTGTCCAAGGCCCGACCAAATCCACTCGCGACTACCTACACTACAAAAGAAGACACATCCATGACTTTTTGGGCCGAATGATTTTTTTTCTATCATACATATGACACTTCTATGACGATAATTGTGACAAAACCCGGTATCATAATAGATGTGGTGGGCTCCTACTTCTATGACAAAAAATCATGATAAAAATGGGCTTTTCATCCTGGGGGGGACGGAGACGCAGCCACATGACATTCTTTGGGCCATCCATGATAGAAAAAACCGTGGTAGAAGCGAGGGGGAGGAAAATTTCGGGGAGTTGCCGGTTATGGTGGGAGGTCGGGGGCCGAGCGATGCGCGTTTCTCTCATACACGTACGCGCGTGTGTGAGAGGCGTTGGCTCTAACTGAACCCGAGCGAGGCATTGGGCTCTAACTGAACCCGAGCGATTGCACTGGAGGCTACGCGTTACTGAACCCGAGCGATCGGTCGATGGCTGTTAACTGAACCCGATCGAGCGATTCCTTCGCTACTGCGGCTAACTGAAGC
>NC_057813.1:145008349-145009327 GCF_018294505.1 Triticum aestivum | reverse complement strand
AGGGGTGGTTGAACAGGACCCCGTGGTGTGGAGGGCTAGATGAATAGTAGACGGTGGAGGGCTGGATGAACAGTAGACGGTGGAGGGGTGGTTGAATAGTAGCCGGTGGAGTAGCGCGCCATGGAGGCTGGATGAACAGGAGCCCGTGGAGGCTGGAGGAGGTCGGCGGTAGCCCGTGGAGGCTAGAGGAGGTCAACGGCGGAGATGAACAGTATCCTGTGGAGTCCCGTTTTGCGGTACGCCACACCCCTCACGATGAACAGGACCCCCGTTTCGACCGTAGGAGGTCTGTTCCCTCCGTTTTGCGGTACGCCACACCCCTCCCGATCAACAGGACCCCCGTTTCGACCGTAGGAGGTCTGTTTCATCCGTTTTGCGGTACGCCACACCCCTCCCGATCAACAGGACCCCCGTTTTGACCATAGGAGGTCCATTTCCTCCGTTTTGCGGTACGCCAGGACCCTCCCGATCAATAGGATCCTGTTTCGAACATGGCCGGTCGAACACAAGGCCGTTTCCTCCGTTGTGCGGTACGCCAGGACTCATTTCCATCGCCTGTTCCATCCAAGCCCTCCCGATGAACACGACCACGCATTCTGTTCCGACGCAGCCGGTTGGCTCCCCATGAACACGACAATGACGCTATTTCTCTGTTCCGACACAGCCATGTACGTATGCGCGAGTAGGCATTCGAGACCCTGCCCGTATGTATGTACATGGCCGTATTTTCTTTCTTGCACCCTCGCCGATGTAGGTACATGTACATGCTATGTCCGCGCCTCTACTATGACACGTGCGCGCCACTACTACGACACGTGCGTGCCTCTACATCGACCAGTATGTATGTACACGTTCATGACCAGAATGACAACGCTAAGTACGCTTCGACCAGGTGGGTCCCGACTGTCAGGCACTTCCTTGCCTGTGAAGATGTAGCTGATGGGTCCCAGCAGTCAGGGGGCGAACTGTTTTTTTTTT
>NC_057813.1:144993563-145008168 GCF_018294505.1 Triticum aestivum | reverse complement strand
AAGATGTAGCTGGTGGGTCCCAGCAGTCAGGGGGGCGAATCGTTTTTTTGCCCGGACGCACTTCCTTGCGTGCGAAGATGTAGCTGGTGGGTCCCAGCAGTAAGGGGGGCGAATCGTTTTGTTTTTTTGCCCGGACGCACTTCCTTGCGCGCGAAGGTGTACCTGGTGGGTCCCCGCTGTCAGGGGGAAACATTTTTTTCGCGAAATATGGAGGCCCGTCCGATGGGTCCTCGGTGTTTGGTGGAGGAATAATTATTTTGCGCGTAATAAGGAGGCACTTCCTTGCTGCGGCCGTGGACCCAGCTGTCAGCCTCTCCACATACAGTACACGTCCGATGGAAGCCGTTCCTTGACCACATTGACCACGCCGCGCTGAGAGCACCAGGGCGGTGGACGACGGCGAGGCCTAGGAAGGGGACGACGCGGAGCCGGGGAAGACGCGGCAGTGGATGCCCATGCGTAGAGTTGTATGAGGGTTCACTGGTTCGCTGCGGTGTGAGGCTGCCGTCGCTGCAGAATAATAGGGGTGTGGGTGAGTAGAGGGATGGCCTGGCCAGCGGTGGGAGTAGTAGGGAGCGGTGAGGCCTCCGCCGCATCGCAGCCAGCCACGGGAGGCAGGAGCACGAGGCACGACCGGCGCTGGTTTGGGCAGCTGGAGGAAGAAGACCAGAGGTTGAAGAAGCACTACGGCCGTTGGATAGACATCGTACGGTCACTGGAGCTAGAATCGTGCATATTAACTAAGTTGACAAAGCCCTCCGTGCTCGTCGACTTAGTAGGCCCACAAGTCAGCCTGCCACTATACTGGGTCCCAGCTAACAGGGGGAGTATTCATTTTTTTGTGTAATAAGGAGGCACTTCCTTGCGTGCGAAGATATAGCTGGTGGGTCTGAGCTGTCAGAGCCGACCGCGGGGAGGAGGGAGCAGGCAGTCCCACAGGCGCTTGTTTGAGCGGCTGGAGCAGGAAGAGCAGAGATTGAAGAAGCACGACGGTCGTTGGATGGCCATCCAACAGTCACTACTTGTGCGTCAACCTTTTTTTAGGAAAGCCTCAAATCTGTGGAAAACAGCATACAACACATCTGCCATTATTTTTAATAATTTGCAGCCCATTTGCTAATTCTTAAGGTTTTTTTGGAGCCCATATTATTTTTGTTAGCATTACAGCCCATATTGTGGCCACGGTTAAAAAATTATACAAATTTTTTTGCATATTTCGGTGCGGTCCGAACTGTTTTTAATCCCGAAATTTCGACTCACATTCAAACTGGTTTTAAAAATAAATGTATATCAATATAAAATCCAACAAATTCTCCATGCATAAAAATTAATGTAATTTAAAATCTCGAAATGAAAAAAAGTTATTTGAAACTAATTGCCGGTTTGATGTGTTTTAAAAATGTACAGCCCATTTCTCATTACTGATGGGCCATTTTCTCGGCCAGCCGAATGGAAGCTCTCCTCGTCTTGAAAGACTTGCAGCCCAACAGGCCTGACAAAGCGATTTGGCAAATCACAAAAAACTGGGCTGTGGCCATGGACCCAGCTGCCAGCCTCTCCACGTACAGTACTCTTCCGATGGAATGTCGTTGACCACATTGACCACGCTGCGCCGAGAGCACCAAGGCGGTGGACGACGGTGAGGCCTAGGAAGGGGACGACGTGGAGCCAGGGAAGACGCGGTAGTGGATGCCCACGCGGAGAGGAGTATGAGGGTTCACTGGTTCAGCTGTGGTGTGAGGGTGCCGTCGTCGTAGGGCCTGGCTAGCAGTGGGAGTAGTAGGGGGCGATGAGGCCTCAACGGCAGCACAGCCGGCCACTGGAGGCAGGAGCAGGCGGTCTCCCCGTTGCTGGTTTGGGCGGCTGGTGCAAGAAGAGCAGCGATTGAAGAAGCAGCAGGACCGTTTGATTCAAATCCAACGGTTACTGCTGCTAGAATTGTTTGTTGACTAAGTTGACAAGCCCTACGTACGCGTCAACATAGTAGGCCCATAGGTCAGCCTCCCAACCGGTGCGCCCCAGATGTCCATGGGAGGAATCATTTTTTTCGCGTAATAAGGAGGCAGTTGATTGCGTGCGGCCAGGCCAACGGAGGGAGTAGGGTGGGCCGAGGAAGCCTGCGCGGCATCACATCGGGCCACAAGAGGAGGGAGCAGGCAGTCCCGCCGGCGCTAGTTTAGGCGGCTGGAGCAGGAAGATTAGAGATTGAAGAAGCACGTCGGCCGTTGGATGGATATCCAACAGTCACTGCTGCTAGAATCGTGTGTTCACTGACAAAGCCTTGCGCAAACAAGTCAGCCTCGAAATCTGTGGCGTGTACATCCCATTTGCTATTGTTTTTATAATCTTTACTCATTTTCTCATTCATATGGAATTTATTGCAGTCCGTTTTCCATTTTTAGAATTGCCGGCCATTTTCTGGTCAGTACCAGGGTCAAAAAATAAACTAAATATGTGGGAAATTTTGAAAATTAGCAAATTTTTGCTGGGGAACGAAATATTCTTAATCCAAAAATTAATAGGCATACTAAAACAAATTTAAAAATAAATTAGTACTATGTCATGTTAAATCCAATGAAATGTGTATAAGATATCAGTGAAGAACAAAAACCAAAAAAACTAATATCCCATTTGCTATATTTTTTTTGGAATTTTCAACCCCTTTTGATATTACTTTTAACAGACATTGACCATACTCTTTGGCAGGACGGAATGCATCCCTCCTCGTCTTGAAAGATTTGCAGCCTAGTAATTCGGAGAAAACAAATAGGCCTAGCTTGGGTATTTTTCAAAAAGAAATACTGGGCTACCTATTTTCCCAAAGAATTGGTGCATGAGCATTTAGCTTTATTTATTTATTTACTTATTTATGTTTAGGGGACCATGAGCATGTACCTGGTCCGGATTCATGTGGGAGCCTCCCTTCTAGTTAATTATGGGCTTCTCTATTGGGCCTTCATCAGTGGGCTGCATGTTATCAACAAATGGAAAATGTGTTCCATACGAAAAATAGTATGAGCTACGTACGGTACGGGGCACTAAAGGATCGAACCGTGCAACGACTTCCAAAACATTGTGTTTGTCGTTCTAACAACACGTTTACTCAACCAACAGAAGAAATATACTACTGATTGTACATTGAAAACAGCAGCAGCAACCAGGGCTGGGGGTGCCACAGAAGAAGTAAGCATGCCAGAAGAGTGAAGACTCAGCTCTCTCTTCCAAACCAAACATCAGCCATCATTACAAAAGGGCTACAAAAGAACAAGTGTATGCATCAAACTAAATAAAGACCCTACTACACCAAGTGTACGCATCTAACTAACTGGCTCAGTTAGACGTTACTATTTATTAAGCTGTGGAGATTGGCTGACGGCTTGAACCAGATGGGTGCCTGACGGTGGAAACTCCAGCCAGCAGGTCAAAGTCTGATACTTGCGACCCTCTCTCCTACTTTGGGCTATAGAGCGTGGCAGCACATATCAGGGTATGGTGCATGCAGAGACGCATGGTACGCTGTGTACACACAGTTTTGCCTGATGAACGAAACCACGCTGCCATCATGATCCTTGCCGTCGGTTATCTCCTGGTTAATCGTATAATTCAGTCCGACAAACAGAGAGCGTGTACCATGGCTACTTACCAGCCTCCAGTCAAAAATTCCTGAAGGCCCAGAGAAGCTGGGATCCTGCTCAAAGACCTTGCATTGACTGTGATTGTATTCCGCGAAAGAACACGTCTGGTACGTGCGAACGATCATCAATCTTTCGCTGTCATCTGATCGAGCCAGGAACCACCTGCAACTACCATGCCACTTTTATTTGAAAGGTTCTTGGATTCGGAAGGGTAGGGACACCAGGCGGCCTACAACATCATATCAAGTTGGAGTCAAATAAAAAAGGGCTCTTGATTTAGTCCATCTTAAGAACAGCATGTTATGAGCATGAATATTTTTTCAGTAAATTTTGACAGTAATATAAGCAAGCCATCATGATATCATACGAAAGTAACATACTGCTGTAACAGCCGTTTGTAGCGATGACTGGAGTAGGCCAGCAGTACGTCCAGCCATAGATGGAGTCGACAGCGTAAATGAAGCCCTTGTGTTCAATGGCATCAGAGAACCATGGAGGATGTATGATCCTGCAATGGACGTGCAGATTTATCCACTTACTGCAGTGACCTGTCAGATAGGCGAGACCGCAGATGAAGAACGCAATTAGCCTGAAATCTTTATAATTCGCAGATCTTGTTGGCACTTGGCAGATTACAACCTTGAGCAAATAAAACTTGGTATCATGTTGGCTATTGTAAGATTCCGAGTATTTTGGGCCGCGGTGCCAAAGCAGTGCAGTGTTAATCGAAGGAAGGGGGATCAATCGCCGGGTGTAGACCTCCACGAGCATCCAGCTGCCGCAACTGTCGATGAGCATGATCCAAGACATGTTCATGCCGACCCAGTACATACCGTTAATGTAGCTGAGGCTGACGGGGATCGGATCGCAGTGAAGGGGGTTGATCCTCGCCACCCTACGATCGTTATGCTACATGACATGCCATTTCTGAAGATCAGGCGGCATCAGCAAGCAAGGAGCTGGCTTAAAAAGCTCCGGCCTGAGGGCTTTGAGTAAACGGTATAGCCCCAACGAGCACGCGGCGAGCGGCATGGTACTGAGATTGTCCACACGCGAAACAATGAGCTTGATTACCTCTGTGGGGAGCAAATTCCAGCCACTCTTTCGGCGGACGCTGCTCGGTTCTGCCATTGTTAGTGCTTGGGTTTCGGATGAGGGGGGGAGGCGCCTTAGCGGCGATGGAAGCTTGGACGAGATTATGTGCGGACAAAGATGGAGAAGCGAATATGTGCTACGGGATGTGGACATGTGATGTTGACTACAGCACGCCGCTTGACTTACGAGACACATACCAGCAGCGTAGGGTCATATCGATGCCAAACAACTTGCTTGAGTGATCATAGTACTGGTACTCCCTACAGTACCTACTACAGTACTATGCCCTAGCTTGCTAGAGCAGAGTAGTAGAGTAGGACTCTGCTCTACTACTAGCACCGGAGGAGTAGTATATTCTAATCTAAAATAGTTACAAACTTCAATGCCTGATCGTGGAACGACTACGAACCATGCTCAAAGACCATGTCTATGTGGTGTTTGGACTTATATGCAAAAAAATAGCAAGATGCTCGTGCATTGCATGGCACACCATCATCACCAACTCGGTTTTTTCTCTACTCCTACTCCTATATAAGACTCAGTTGGTGATGATGGAGGCAAGCAGGTGTGTTCAGCCGGGCGTGCAGCAGACGGCGCAACACTATTCGATTTGTTATAAAAAAGAGTAGTAGAGATAGAGACATAGGGAGCAGCACGAGGTTGTGGGAGATAAGGATGAACGAGGCACGGCCTTATTTGTAAATGTGGAGAGAGGTGCGGGTATCTTTTGTAAAATTGTCATAGTTGGCTTTCTATCCGTCAAATATAGATCGGACGGTCTATATTACAAGATGACAGGCATACCATCATCACCAACTCGGTTTTCTATAAGAGTAGATATATATAGATATAGATAGATAGAGACTAGGGAGTACTAGTAAGGACACCATCTGCTGCTTTGTGTGCTACTCCCGTGCTCCATTTGGCGGCCACAACGTCCCCTACAGCCACTCCCTACTGCGCTCCATTTGGAGGGCGCTGTTGAAATCTGGTGAGCGCACTCTCGCGACTGCTAGTAGCCACGACTTCACCGACGACGACTTCTTCCCCGACCTTAGCAACCTCTTCCTCAACGACATGGGCGACAACCTCAATGCCAACGGTGCTGCTCCCGTTGCACCGTATGTGTTTCTGTCCTCCATTTTCGAAATCGTGGTAGAATTCATGATTCTACTCTGTATCCCCTACTATGCTAGTCCACATGATTAGTTTCATCTCTGTTATAGCCATCATGATTTATTTTGTGCTTATTCGGATTAAATCTCGTAGTAACTTGCTCATATATTCAACTGGCGCAACGTCCCCTACAGCCACTCCCGTTTCATGGATAGCCTAGTCGATGCCTCCAAGGAGCCCTTCGTCAACTGCTATGAGTGCCCGATGTCGTTTTGTGGGTCGCCGACGGACATGGTGCATCACCTCACGGATGCGTGCAGCGGTCACTACTGGCCCTTGGCGGAGAACATCAAGTACGACACGTGCTACCGGTTCACCATGCCGGAGTCGCTGGAGGATCACCGCCGCCTGCTAGTCTCGGAGGAGGACGGCAGCGTCTTCCTCTTGATCGTGGGCACCGGCGAGGCCCACGCAGGCCGCCGCCCTATCTCTGTAATGTGCATCAGGGGCGTGGCCGCTGACGCTAACACTAACACGAGGCAGATGTACGGGTGTGTGGTCAATGTTACTACCCCTCCAGGTCGCGTGGGCGGCGACACCGGCCTCATCGGATGGACTTGGACTCTAAGGAGCTGGGACTATCCCGGCAATGTGGACTTGGAAAACCCATGGCATCCTTACCCGCCGACGCGGTGCACGGGTACTCCAAGGAGGTTCACCTGGACATACGCATTATCAAGTGCACTTAGAAAACATGTAGTGTGTGTGGGCGCTTATGGCCCGTGTCTTTGTCGTTTTTGATTCTGTAGGCTTGTCGTTAAACTTGAGTGGCTTTCGCCGCAGTCCTTCCTTTGAACTTCTCCTCTCAATGAGCTGATGTAAGACACTTTGTGTTTCATTTTATAATGGAACCGGGGAGGAGCCTCCCTGTTCTTCTAAAAAAATACGCATTATCAAGTTAAATGTTGATCATTAGTCTTCCCTCAATGTAATCCGCTGTCTAAGCATGTGGAGACTTCCATGCAGGATCTTGCTCTATTGGAGTATCACGCATGAATAAAAGTGTACTCGTTTATGGTTTAGTCTAGAATCTTCCATGTATGAATTTTTACTATAGTACTGGTGAAAGACTTACGATAAACCATTTCTTGCATCTCCTCTGCCCCCTTGCAAGTCATCCTGATTTAATCCCTTCGTCTAGGTGTATAAGAGCATGGTTAATATTACTTAATAGTATAGCCAACTGTTGACTATAAGAAAGTGCCATGTCATCTGTAGCCAACATGTATAACAATCGATACTCAAAAACTAATTCTTAAAGATCATTTCTTGCAAAGCACAATAAGTGTTATTTCTTCACAAGTTTTTGATGCAGGTTGAACAGTTGAACGCTTTTGTTTGCAAAAGATACCTTTTTATCTATTTCACCCGGATGTTTGTGAGCTCTAGAGATGAGATAATATCCGAAGAAACCTATCGATACCCGTTACACATGAGATGACCCCCACATCCTTTGTCAAAATAAACAACTCCCCGATCAATGCATTTCACTCTTCGGTGCAACGCACGGGCACCTTACTACTATAGATTAGTACGACCAAAAATTAAACTAACATTATATATAGTATGATAAATACTGATGCATGTCACCTAAAATTATATCATTCAAAACTATGTTCAAATATGAATCCAATGATATAGTCTTTGTTGACATGCAATAACATTTTGTTAGTTAAATCTTCAGTCAAATTCAATGGGGGACTAATAAACCACGACCGATGTAGTACAAGTGTAGAGGGAGGCACTGCACGGGAGTCTCACATCTCACCCCGCTCGTGGCGCGGCAGTAAAGTCGTCATATCACAAAACCCAACCACTCCCAGTAATAAGTGGCCTGGTAAAATAAACGGACAAGCAACCATCACATCCCTCCGTCTTTTTTGCATTTCATCTCTCTGCATTTACTTTCTCTGGTTCATCTCCCACACTCGATCCCTAGCTACTACTCCTAGGACCAGTTCTTTTGGCGGCTTCCCCATCTTTTCCCACAAGACTAGTCACAGTGGAGAGTAACAATAAGTCGCCTCACTCATTTATTTGGGCTTCTAAACTACTACTCCGTCCTGGTTTATTCCTCACCATTGTAATTTGTGCTAAATTTTGACCAAAGATTTAACTGATAAAATGCTACTCAAAACACTTAGGCGCGGTGCATCTAGGTGTATAAGTCATCTTACGAAAACCAAATAATCCCAAAACACTTAGGCGTGGTGCATTAACTTCTACCTCGTTTTGTGTTTCTTGACATATCAACCAATAAGAGATAAAGAGTGTGCATGCTTTTAATGACTTGAGATATCAAACACGACATGCAGTGGTTAGTTCATTGCATGCAATACTATTAGTTAGCAAATAAACATTAATGTTTCTCGTTTTCTCCTCCTCCTTGGTCACGGTGCACAGCCTAAGATGACTTACTCACCTAGACGGATGGAGTAGTGCATGTGACATGCACTAACATTTCGTTAGTTAAATTTATGATCAAAATTTGACATAGATTACAATGGGGACCAATAAACCAGGACGGAGGTAGTAGTTATGGGATTACTAATCTAGAAGCCTAAAAGAACTGGCCCCTGGTACTCCTACTAGTAGTAGTACTCAAGTTGGAATTCCAATTGCACGACACAACTTGTTAGGCAAAAAATTCGATACAGTGTGTAGGAAGCGGTTTGGGAATTTGCATGCCTTTCCAACCAGTGAGATACTCCGTACAAAGTACAATAGAGAAATAACCGTAGAGAAGGAAGCTAAAAGTAAACAATCAAACGAGCATTTTTGCATTTGTTTTGCATTGAATCGTTTCACAAGCTTGACTAGTGCTGTTTTTCTACTTTTACAAAAACCACATCGTAATGTTAAAACGTGCATTTGCACGTATATAAGTAATAGTAGTACTCCCTCCGTCTAGGTCTACAAGTCTTCCCTCCTTCTTGGTCACCGTGCATAACCAAAGATGACTTATTGACCTGGACGGAGGGAGTAGCACAATCTGCAAGCATATATCGAGAGAGACGTGTAGTCCGATAGTATATAGTAAAGTTTGTGCTATATGCACGTACTTGCAAAATGCATAATAATACACAATGTTTCCAAACTTTCACTTTTACATACTTAATTAAGGACGCTAAAAATTCCTGAATGTTCCGGATTTATCATTTGCGTCCCAAAACTAATGAGATCGCCTTAAGAAACAAAAATTATACTCCTCCTAAAAGCCACGGCGCTCGCAGGAGCGCTTGCGGCGCGCCACGAGTGCCCTGGTGCGCGGCCATTTCCTAGCACGCCGACACAACGCCTCATCCTCAGCCTCGCAACTCGCGAGGTGCTGATTGGCAGCTTGCCGGTGGGCGAGAGCGATCTCACCGGTGTGGTGATCCGGCGCCAACAGGTACTCCTCCTGGCTGGAAGCGTGCACCCGGTCCACATACCGCCAAGAGTAGATGAGGCGTTTGGGCCCGACTGCACTCAGGGCGTCGGCACGGGCGTCCTCCGCCACCCTCACGGCCCTCGCACGAGCCTTCTGCCAAAGAACCAATTGCCTGACTCTCTCGGACGCGACATAGATCTCCCAGAAAGCTTGTTGCGTGGTGCGCTTATCTTCCTCGAACTTCTTCTCCGCCTCTATTTTGTCGCGCTCTGTTGGAGGCAAATCCTCCCACAAGGCGACATCCATTTCTTTCCAAAGCTCCTCAAGGATGGGGGGCTCGGCGGGCGGCGCGGTGTTCTCCTCGTAGTGGGGAGACGACACGTCCTCCAACGCATGTGCTGGCGAGATTGGGAACGCCGACGCGTCCACCTCGACGCGTCACGGCGAGGAGCGGAACACCGACGTGTCCTCCTCGACTAGTGGCGGCGAGGAATGGAACGGCGACGCGTCGCATCGCAGCGAGGAGCGGAACGCCGATGCGTCCTCCTTGACTAGTGGCAGCGAGGAACGGAACGGCGACGCGTCCTCCTCGACTAGTGGCGGCGAGGAACAGAACGGCGGCGCGTGACCGTCCGCACGGTGCAGCGAGGGGCTCCTAGGGTTTGGGAGGGGCGATGCAATCGAGGTCAACGTGAGAGGGAGGGGGAGGAGATCGCGATGAACGTGAACGTGAGGGGGAGGAGATAGCGATGTCGTGGGAGGCGCAGTATTTATAGCGAGCAATGGCACACCTACGTAAGATATGGATTGAGCTGCACTGACTTAACTGCAGGTCCAGTTACGTCACTGACATGTTGGCCAGTACCCTGCTGGGCCCATATGTCAGTGACCCAATGCACCTGAAGTTAAGTAAAAGCTATGTGGACATATTTGTTGGAGTAAATTACGGGGGAGCGAAGGGGTGGAAATATTGCTGGTCACAACGGATTGGACGAGCGTGGGGGGAGGAGAGTCATGCATGCAGATTTTTTCACACGGGGTGGAGTGGTGGGACCGCCGGAGGGAGAAGGAGAGTTTGGCAGGAATATTGTTTCCACACATGGAGAGGAAAAGATTTGGAGACGAACGGGCTTCCGCAGGTATGGGGAACGGTGCATAATAAGTCATCTTGCATGTCGGGCTAGGTATAGTCTCAAGTCATTAAAAACATACACGCCCAACACGTGTTCATATTTCAAGGTGCACTAAATTATTGCATGCGATGATTAAGGCTGGCCATAATGGTGGTATCTTAGCTGGTATCATGCACATGGGAATAGCAAACATGCTGATGTGGCAAAGAATTAAAGAAGAGAGGGGGTTTAGAGTAACTAGTGTTCATGCATGCATTGGTAAACACAATTTTTTTGTGAAGAACGACAACATTAGTTGAGTACTTTTGCAGACTTTAAAAACTATTCCAACGCCTCTACTATCTTGCTAAGAGTAGGTGAAATTTTTGAGTCGAGCCCTTTAAACTAGAAGGGAGGTAGTGGTACTCTAATAGCTAGGTGTGTAAGTCATCTTACGAAAACCAAATAATCCCAAAACACGCAGGCGCAGTGCATTAACTTCTACCTCGTTTCTTGTTTCTTGATATATCAACCAATAAGAGATGAGGGTGTGCATGCTTTTAATGACGTGAGACAATCAAACATGACATGTAGTGGTTAGTTCATTGCATGCAATACTATTTAATTAACAAATAAACATTAATGTCTCTCGTTTTCCCCTCCTCCTTGGTCACGGTGTGTCACGCCCAATATGCGACCCTATCCAAAAGGAACTTGAAGGTCCCACCGAGGATAGACCCGCATATTGAAACGCTTTTGCAAGGTGGATATCATTACATCAACATTACATAATAGATGGGGATACATACAAGAGGCATACAATGCCACACGAATACAACATCACAATACATAAGAGCAACATCCGACTACGGATGAACACAAAAAGAAGCTCAAACGACATCCACCCTGCTAGCCCAGGCTGCCGACCAGGAACCTATCCCCTGATCGAATAAGAAGCAGAAGAAGATCTCCAACACAAGCAAACATCGCTCTCGCGTCATGATCATCGCATAACCTATACCTGCAACTATTGTTGTAGTAATCTATGAGCCACGAGGACTCAGCAATCCCATTACCATGGGTATCAAGACTAGCAAAGCTTAAAGGGGTAAGGAAGGGGTAAAGTGGTGGGGCTGCAGCAGAAGAGAGCAAGCAGAACGGTCGTGAAGCTAGCAATGATCAAGAAGTGATCCTGAACTCCTACTTACATCAAACATAACCCAAGAAACCGTGTTCACTTCCCGGACTCCACCGAGAAGAGACCATCACGGCTACACACGCGGTTGATGCGTTTTAATTCGGATCTGGTGTCAAGTTATCTACAACCGGACATTAACAAATTCCCATCTACCTATAACCACAGGCACGGCTTTCGAAAGATTATACCCTGTAGGGGTGTCCCAACTTAGCCCATGATAAGCTCTCGCGATCAACGAAGGATATACCTTCTCCCAGGAAGACCCGATCATACTCGGAATCCCGGTTTACAAGACATTTCGACAATGGTAAAACAAGACCAGCAAAGCCGCCCGATGCGCCGACAAATCCCTATAGGAGCTGCACATATCTCGTTCTCAGGGCACACCGGATGGGTCAGCCTACGAGTAAAACCAAACCTCGAGTTGCCCCGAGGTGGTCCCGCAGTCTGCCCGGTTTGGACCAACACTTAGACAAGCACTGGCCCGAGGGGGGGCTAAAATAAAGATGACCCTCGGGTTGACCGACCCAAGGGAAAGGTATAGGTGGTGGTGAGGAAAATGGTAAAACCAAGGTTGGGCCTTGCTGGAGGAGTTTTATTCAAAGCGAACTGTCGAGGGGGTCCCATAAATCACCCAACCGCGTAAGGAACGGAAAATCCGGGAACATAACACCGGTATGATGGAAACTAGGGTGGCAAGAGTGCAACAAAACACCAGGCAAAAGGCCGAGTCTTCCACCCTTTACCAAGTATATAGATGCATTAATAATATAAGAGATATTGTGATATCCCAACCAAAATCCTGTCCACCATGGAGCAATCTTCAACTTCACCTGCAACTAACAACGCTATAAGAGGGGCTGAGCAAGCGGTAACATAGCCAATCAATGGTTTGCATAGGAAATGAGTCAAAGGTTAGGGGTTCATGGAAATATGGGAGGCTCGATAAACAGGTAATAGGTAGCGCAACAAAGCGATAGAACGAAGCAACTAGCATAGCAATGATAGTAGTGAGATCCAGGGTAGCGGGCATCTTGCCTGAAATCCCGCAAGGAAGAAGAACGAGTCCATGAAGAAGATGAAGCCACGAAGACGAACCAAGCGTAGACGAACGAATCCTCACGATCGCAACGAAACAGAAACTATCGAAAAGAAGCACACAACATGGTAAACACACCACACATAGACAAGACATGATGCACAACAAGCATGATGCATGACAAATCTAGATGAGGCTACTCATGGCAAGAGATGATGCAAACAAGGGCAACACATCAAGGCAAGTTTAAATGAGGCCGGGAACAACATATAACAATTCCGGTAAGTCCTCATATGCAAATTTCGAAGTTAGTCCAGATCTGAATAAACCTTATGTTCAAGTTGTTAAACAGCAAGTTAAGATGCACCAAGATGATCTACACGAGATTCTAGTCAAGTTACATATAAAGTTCATTTAGTTCGGAGCTACGGCCTAGAAGATATGAGCAAAACAAGTTAAACATGGCAATGATGCGAAATGCACCCAAACATCAAGCAAACAGACCAAAACAAGGATGCAACATGATAATATGAAGCTACATGCAATTCTAAGCAAGTTTCATATAGAGCACGTTCCAAACGGAGCAACGGTTCAACACGCACACATTGAACAAGTTTAAAGGACAAACTGTCCAAAACAGCAACTAGGCATATTGCAAGCACCAAAACAACATGATACAGCATCTCTACATAAAAACAAAAGGCATAGACATGATGTACAGGTAAAGCATAACAAAACATGAACACTGAGCTATCAACAGAAATCACTAGAACATGCTCAAACACACATGGTAAGATTGCAAGTAATAACAATTCAGACTTTGCAGAAAATAACATCAGGTTGCAATGTTTAGAGCTATCAAACAACATGTTACAGGAACTTATCATGGCAAACAAAGGCATGGCATGAATCTACTAATTGCATAGATCAAAAGTCCCTTACTGACCATGAGCCAAAAAGGATCAGAAAATATGATGCACCCATGTAAACATAGCAAGTTATATTACAGATTCAAACATGGCAGGAATAGAATTATGAAGGCATGTAAATGAGCTTGTGCAACTCACTACAGAGCAATACATGGCATGGCAAGGCACCCAACAGTAAGAAGACATGTTTATGAAGCTAAGCAAGGCAAGAATAAGTTCATAGCATGCAAGGATCAACTACAACAACCTTGGCAAAATTGAATAACATGTAAACAATCTGCCAGGAAACATTTTGAAGCAAAAGTAGAGCACGAAAATGACATGCTAGACTACTCCATAATTGAAAACAGGGGCATGAATTGATATAGAACAACCATATGTTCAAAACATCCTTACTGAAGTATCTCAAAATATGCATGGATCTCTCTGTAGCATCATGTTTACATGGCATTAAAATAACAGCAGAACAGGGACTAAAATCAGTAACATCACGATGCCTAGTTTGCATGCTTGTGCTAGTCACCACATTGATCACAAAAATACATGGTAAACACCCCTGTAAAGATGGCATGGCATAGTTCAAAACACATGTAGGCATCAACCTCATAGGATGCACACATCAATCATGGCAAAAATGACAAAAGAGCTCGTTCTGTTAACAGATAGCATAAAACATTATGAAACACTCTTGCAACAATGATTCAGGCATCAAGATGAGCTCAAATGAATATGATGCAATGGAATGAAATGATGTACTCATTGAGGCGAACAATTTGACATATTACATGCACAAAACGGAGCTACATTGACAGAGATATGGCAGGTCGAACATGGCATGAAAATTACACAGACTGGGGACTTAGACGAAAATATCACCTCTGAAACAGATCTGGGGTTTCGGGTACTCGGGTCGAGGTTCGTCGGAGGCGGCCGGAGGGAGGCCGGAGGAGGCGGGGAGATGGCCGGGGAGGCGCGGCGGAGGCGGATCCGGCCGGTCCCATCCCGGATCCGGCCGGGGACGGCGGCGAACAGGCGCGGCCCCGGCGTGGAG
>NC_057813.1:144984431-144993219 GCF_018294505.1 Triticum aestivum | reverse complement strand
GCGTGGGCCACACGGCAGGCGAGTGGCGGCGCGCCACGTGGCGGCGGCGGGGCGACCCGGATGTGTCCAGCTGCGGCCGGACGTGTCCGGTGGCGGCGGGGATGAATCTGCTAGGGTTAGGGGGAAATGATCCGGAATTTTCGGGGGGAGGCTACGTTTATAGGTAGAAGGAGTTAGTAGAGTCCAAATGAGGTGCGGTTTTTGCCCACACGATCGTGATCGAACGACCGAGAGCATGGAGGGGAGTTAGATGGGTTTTGGGCCAGTTTGCAAGGGTGTTGGGCTGCAAAGAGAGAGGGGCTTTACGGTTACCCGGTTAACCGTTGGAGTACCAAACGTCCTCCAAATGGCACGAAACTTGACAGGCGGTCTACCGGTGCTATACCAAGGCCGCTTGGAAAGACTCGGGTCATTCCGAGAACGTTTAACACCCGCTCACAAGGAGAGACGAAAGGGGAACGCCGGAGGGCATAGGAGCGCCGGATTGCAAAACAGACAACGGGGAAAATGCTCGGATGCATGAGACGAACACGTATGCAAAATGAAATGCACATGATGACATGACAAAATGCAACACGCAAGCAAATGACATGGCAACGACGGCGAATAACTGGCAGACACCTGGCGCAACGAATCAGGGGCGTTACATGGTGCACAGCCTAAGATGACTTACTCACCTAGACGGAGGGAGTATCAACATTCACAATGTCAAATCAATATTTTTACACTCATTATAAAACGTAGTTCTTATACTCATTATAATCAGTATTGTAGATATTGATATTTTTAGTATAAATTTGGTCGTGGGGTTTCATTGATGCCTGTCAAAGCGTGGAAGAAACGGAGCTTAGGGCTTGCATTGTTGGTCTCTACATAGGTATTTCTCTTCATAATCCTGTAATTTTATAGACTGATTAAGCTTTTGTGGTAGCATCTCTTGCATTGCGGGACTATGACAGGTCTGCTATGCGTGACCTAAAGATGAAAGCGTTGAGCATCTCGAAGTTGATCAACAATCTTCAATTGTCAAAGATTAGCCATTCAGCCAATAAGGTGGCACACTTAATCACTAAGTATAGCTTTGACAATAGATTAGATGGTACTCTTGTAAATAATGTACCACCCTGTGTGGTGAATATTGTATCGAACGAGTGTACTGGTGTGGCTAGTTAATTAATATAAGGTGGTGTTAAAAAGTATAAATTTGGTCAAACACTTTGCAAACGGTTGACGGGACTAAAAAGGACCAGAGGGAGTATCATGCATGCGGAGTAGGCAAAAAAATGCTCATTTATAGCCGGTCGAAGTCTCAAAGGGCGCGACCGCACGAGGGAGGCAAAGGTCGTGGGAGGTGCGACGGTTGACAGAATTAAGTGAAGTTACATCCACGCGACGGCATGGCGTGCGAATAGGCAGAAGCTATACCGTCAGGCCTACGATATGGGTCTAGTAGACATGACATCAAGTGGGTCCCGCACAGTTCTCGAGAACTCTTTGGGGGCTTGCAGCCGTTTATCCACCGGGCAAGCCAGCAACCCCACACCATTCGCACGCCCTACTTGTCCCCGTCTTCTACCTCACAACAGTTCGCTCCCAGTCATCCCGTCCTTTGACATTAGTTCGCTCCCAGTTTTTGCGGGGTACAACAGTTCAACTTCTCCTAACCCTCCTCCAAAATCCATGGCCTCCCAAATCTCCATGGTCGCTGCTGAGTACGAGGTTAGAGCCATCACCAGCGATCAATTCATCGTCATCTACACATGTGGATCCGCGACGGTGAAAGCATGGCTTGCTCGCTTCCTACGCATGTTCAACAGTTCAACGGATGAGTGGGTCGCTGGACTAGATGTTGAGTACACCACAGTCTTGGGACGAGAGAAGGATGTAATGGACGAAGAGAGGAAGAAGCCCGTCGTGATCCAGGTTTGCGTACATAATGTTTGCTTGGTCTACCACATATGCCATGCTGACGTTGAGTGCCAGGATTTTAAGAACTTCCTCAAGGACAAAAGAGTGAAATTCGTTACTGCAGGCTTTAAGAACGACAGGGATGTCCTACGTCGGATAGGTCTCGTTGTAGGCTAGACCTTCGATCTCCAGAAGGCAAGCCTGGTGTCCTCCTCTCAACCTTCAATACTAACCCTGGCAGGAGCTGAGGGAGTCCTGGATTAGGGGGTATCCGGACAGCCGGACTATATACATCGTCCGGACTATTGAAGCGTGAAGATACAAGACTCAAGACTTCGGCCCGTGTCCGGATGGGACTCTCCTTTGCGTGGAAGGCAAGCTTGGCGATCCGGATATTGTGTTTCCTTTCTTGTAACTAACTCCATGTAAACCCTAGCCCTCTCCGGTGTCTATATAAACCGGAGAGGTTGGTCCTTAGAAGGCCGATCACAATTACAATCATACCATCATAGGCTAGCTCTTAGGGTTTAGCCTCTACGATCTCATGGTAGATCTACTTTTCTACTACCCATATCATAAATATTAATCAAGCAGGAAGTAGGGTTTTACCTCCATCGAGAGGGCCCAAACCTGGGTAAACATCTGCGTCCCTTGCTTCCTGTTACCATCAGCCTTGACGCACAGATCGGGACCCCCTACCTGAGATCCGCCGGTTTTGACACCGACATTGGTGCTTTCATTGAGAGTTCCTCTGTGTCATTGCTAGAGAGATTGATGGCGCCTCCAATCATCAACAGCATGATCCAGGGTGAGACTTTTCTCCCTGGACAGATCTTCATGTTCGGCGGCTTCACGCTGTGGGCCAATTCGCTTGGCCATCTGGAGCAGATCGACAGCTATGCCCCCGGCCACCAGGTCAAGTTCGGAAACTTGAACTACACGGCGGATATTCGCGGAGACTTGATCTTTGATGGATTCGGGCCTGCGCCAGGAGCGTCGAACAGTCACGACGAGGACGGCTTAGACCTGTTGTCAGACGATGCTCGGGATATCACCCCGGCAGAAGCCACGGATCTAAATCTGGGGCAGGTTGCGTTGCCCAGGGACGGAGGGCTGGACCCCGCCCCGCAGGTCGTACCCTCATCGGTGATGGAGCCGAACACAGGCCTCACTTATGGGGAAGCCTGTGACTCCGGACCCCCGGACTCTCACCCCATTGTTGGTTCCGGTCCGCAGACTTTTCAGCTAGCCGAGACAGACTCGGCTCCGGTAATGTAGTTTACCGCTACGGACATATTTCAGCACTCGCCCTTTGTCGATATGCTGAACTCATTGAAGTCTCTCTCTTTGTCAGGAGGCTCTTGGCCAAACTATGTCCGGCTCGAGTGGGAGGCAGGCGACGAAGGAATTCGCTGCCCACCCACCACCCACTTCATAGCCATGATCGATGATTTAACCGACGTGCTTGACTTCGACTCCGAGGACATCGATGATATGGAAGATGATGCACAAGAGGTATAGGAGCCACCACTCACAGGGCAGTGGACGACCACCTCTTCATACGATATATATATGGTGGACACTCCGAAGGAAACTAATGTCGACGAGGCAATGGAGGATAACCCCTCGGGAAGAAAAGCAAAGCATGGGCATCGTCAGCGCCGCTCCAAGCCCCGCCACAGCAATACCGGCCCTGGAGACAAAAGTAATCCGGATGGCGCCGAAGAAGAATATACCCTGACCAGCCCGCCTTTGAGCAGGCCGAACAGGAAGATGAGCAGGTCAACCCATAAGAACAGGCAACGGATGGATACCCGGAGGAGGACAATTACATGCGCCCCTCCGAAGACGAGATTAGCCTCGGCGACGACGAGTTTGGCGTGCCTGAGGATCCCGTGGAACAGGAGGGCTTCAAGCGTAGGCTTATAGCCACTGCGAGGAGCCTGAAGAAGAAGCAGCAGAAACTCCAAGCTGATCAAGACCTGCTCACAGATAGATGGACTGAAGTCCTGGCAACCGAGGAATACGGACTCGAGCGCCAAACGGCTGACCGGCCACCCCGTGGCCGGGATAAAACGAGACATCAGCCCGAATACCAGCACGCACCCCCAAGCCGATACACTACGGCCCAGGGCAACAGGAAGGACCTGCAAGATATTCTGGAAAATAAAGTAGGACAGCCAAGATCGATCTATGGATCACGGGGGCGCGCCCCCAACGCGCGACGATGATCGTCGCGCCGGATACATCATCAACAAGTTCGGCCGGGCCGAACACAGCAAGCCAGACCAATTCGAGCTGCGTAGCCACATAGCCCGGCACAGAGGAGCCGCACACCCCCTCTACTTCACTGACGAAGTGATGGATCATGAATTCCCAAAAGGGTTCAAACCCGTAAACATCATCATACGATGGCACAACAGACCCCGCAGTATGGATCAAAGATTTCCTTCTCCACATTCACATGGCCCGCGGAGATGATATACACGCCATCAAGTATCTACCCCTTAAGCTCAAAGGGCCAGCCCGACATTGGCTAAACAGCCGCCAGCAAATTCCATTGGCAGTTGGGAAAACCAGGAAGACGCATTTCTCGACAACTTCCAGGACACATATGTGCGACCACCGAACGCTGAGGACCTGATCCATATTGCTCAACAGCCCGGAGAGTCAGCCAGGAAATTCTGTACTCGGTTCCTAACTAAAGAGAACCAAATAGTCGACTGTCCGGATGCCGAAGCCCTGGCGGCTTTTAAGCATAATATCCGAGACGAGTGGCTTGCTCGACACCTCGGCCAGGAAAAACCCAAGTCCATGGCAGCTCTCACAACACTAATGACCCGCTTTTGTGCGGGCGAGGACAGCTGGCTGGCTCGCAGCGGAACTACGCCATATTCCGGCACTTCGGACGGCCGCGATACTAACGGCAAGACACGACGCAACAGACATAAGAGATGGAACAATGGTGACAGCACTCAAGACACGGCAGACAACGCCGAATTTAGCGGATCTAAGTACGGTCAGTGGAAAAAGCTGTTCAAAAGAAATAATCAGGGACCGTCCAGTCTGGACCACATACTGGAGCGCTCGTGCCAAATTCATGGCACACCTGACAAACCAGCCAACCACAACAATAGGGACTGTTGGGTGTTCAAACAGGCCGGCAAAATAAACGCCAAAAACAAGGACAAGGGGCTGCACAACGACGATAACAAAGAGCCCCGGCGTCCGAACACGGGGGGACAAAAGAAATTTCCCCCCAGGTGAAAACGGTCAACATGATCTACGCCACTCACATCCCCAAGCAGGAACGGAAGCGGGCGCTATGGGAAGTCTATGCGATGGAGCCAGTCGCCCCCAAACTCAACCCATGGTCAGCTTGTCCGATCACCTTTGATCGTAGGGATCATCCTACTAGCATCCGTCACGGCGGCTCAGCCGCATTGGCCTTAGATCCAATCATCGACGGATTCCACCTCACGCGAGTCCTTATGGACGGTGGCAGCTGCCTGAACCTGCTTTATCAGGACACAGTGTGCAAAATAGGCATTTACCCTTCAAGGATCAAGCCCACCAAAACCACCTTTAAAGGTGTAATTCCTGGAGTAGAGGCCCGCTGTACGGGCTCTAAAACATTGGAAGTGGTCTTCGGATCCCCGGACAACTTCCAGAGTGAAGAGTTAATCTTCGACATCGTCCCTTTCCGTAGTGGTTACCACGCACTGCTCGGACGAACCGCATTCGCTAGATTCGATGCGGTACCACATTATGCATACCTCAAGCTCAAGATGCCAGGACCGCGCGTGGTCATCACTGTCAATGGAAATATGGATCGCTCCCTTCGAACAGAAGAGCATACGGCAGCCCTCGCGGCAGAAGTACAATGCGGCCTACTCTGACAAACCAATCCGGCGACAACTTCGAGCACCATCAAGCGAGTCCGGAGCACCCTGGAACCAGATCATCAGGAACGCCAAGAGCGTGATTAGCAGTCCGGCCTCCGTTCAAGCCCCTTCAAAGCAGCATTCGTGCCACGCGTACACAATTACGCACTCAAGATACCATGGGCGTAGGCGGAGGTGCATCAACGACTCAGTCAATAGTGCGGGTAACCACCAAATACCTTCATACTCTTTCCCTCTTACCTTTCAGGACACCGCGTTAGTGCAGCATCCTCAGAAGAGCCGTATTGCCGGACTTATATGGGAGAGACATCCAAGGAGGCAACAGACATTGTGCATGGAAGGAAATACCCAGGTGGAATCTATTTACGATCATTATACCTGCTTTATCTATCTGTACATAGCCTGCCCCTGGATAGGACATGTCAAATAGTCCTATTTTATCTCCGCTTAATGTATCCATTGCAAACATACACCTTGGTACGGTCAGTTTGCCAGGGGCTTCTCATGGCGCCCCGTAATATGGCAAATAAAGTCCGAACACTTTCAACAGTGCGGCACCCCGAACTTATAGCACTATATGCATCAGCTCCGAATCATGTCTTGGGTCTACAGTTGGGATAGCCCGGCTCCCTTGTTTTGGTGCCTTACATTCCGTTATATCGGCTAAGGTAGCGCAGGGAGAAATACTGCGATTGTGTCTCGGATCTTCCGGACGAGCACCTCAGTAGAGAAAGCCGAAAACTGACCGGCATGATGTGGCGAGAGCTGGTCGCTGTTCGAGAGGTCTTAAAATCCTTAAAGATTTTCCGCTTTAGGCGATAAATCGGCTTCGTCCGATCTAGGCGTGTATAGCGCCCCAATTCGGCCTTCCGGATTCTAGGGGCTTTGCCGAAATTTAAAATTGTAGACTTCTATGGCTAAGTGAAAGTTATAAAGCCGCATAGTCCGATTGCCTTGTTCGCTGCGCCGGACACCTCCTTAAGGGACCAAACATTTGGATAAAGAGTGTCCGGGTTTTCCACGAACACCCCAGTACTAGTTACGTGGGGGAGGAAGCCGACGAGTGGCCTACTTTCAGAATTTTATAAACAGCCGAACAGAAGGTAATATTTTAAATAACAAAAGTGCTACATAGCGCAAGCAACTTAGTCTTTAATTTACAAACATGACAGAAGTGAATTCATGCTAAAATGGCATCCTTGGTACACTCATCGGCGACAAGACGAGCACCCTTCATAACACCATCATAGTACATCTCGGGATGGCGATGTGCCTTGCCCTCCGGTGGCCCGTCCTTGACCAGCTTCTCCGCATCCAGCTTGCCCCAATGCACCTTGACACGGGCAATGCCCGGCGGGTACCCTCGATGCAAACGGATTGCTTGATCACTTCAAGCCGCGGGCAGGCATCCACCATCCGCTTGATCAGGCCAAAGTAGCTACTGGGCAGGTGCTCACCAGGCCACATCCGGACTATGAAGCCTTTCATAGCCAGTTCGGCCGCCCTGTGGAGTTCGACCAACTGCTTCAGTTGGTCGCTCAGAGGCATCGGATGTTCGGCCCCAGCATACTGGGACCAGAACAGCTTCTCCGTTGAGCTCCCCTCCTGGGCATGGTAGAACTCCGCAACGTCTGATACGCTGCGTGGCAGATCTGCAAATGCCCCGGGAGAGCTCCGAATTCGAGTAAGTAAAAGAAACGCCTCCTCCACATGTTTGCTTTGCATAAAGAACTTCTTACCCACTGCTATATTTTTGGCCTCTTGGATCTCCTGTTGTGCTTTCTCGGCTTCGGCCTTGGCGTCTTTCAAATTTGCAAGGGCCTTCTCAAGCTCGGCCTCTTTCACCTTCAGATCATGCTCCATGGACTCGCACTTCTTGCCGAGGTCCCGAAGCTCTTGTTGTACCTCGCCCACTCTAGCACTTTGCTTTTCGCGCTCGTTGCATTCCAAGGTCGCTTTGTCTTTGGCCTCAGACAGCGCTTTCTTCAGGGATGCCACTTCGGCGGTGGCCCCTGTTACACAGTCACGACGCTTTGGCGTTAGACTGGCCAAATTTTGCCTATCTTTAAACACATAAGAGTGGGGAATCGCTTACCTTTACTCTCCTTGAGCTGCCTCTTTGTGAGGCCGAGCTCCCCTTGCACCTACTCTAGGTCCCGCTTTAGTTCGGCAACCTCGGCAGTACGGGCAGCAGCAGCAAGCAGCACAGACTGCTTATTCACACGAATACTTATTATTAGGCTCCTGTGGATTATAATTGACCCTCTACTTGGCTTTTTTTCCGAACACCAAACAAAGTATCAGGGGCTACTACCTATCGGGTGGTAATTTTACACATATTTCTTACTTACCTCAAAGCCTGTCAAGAGGCTGGTGCAAGCTTCGGTTAGTCTGCTCTTGGTGGATGAAACCTTCCGAATCACCGAACTCATAAGAGTACGGTGTTCTTCGTCCATGGAAGCGCTGCAAAGCGCTTCCAACGGACAATCCGGCGCCTCGGGCGCAATGGAAGTCCTTGATGCAGACGGCTCGCCCTCCCTACCGGGACAGTGTTCGGCTGAGAGCCCGGCCTACCGTGGCTCTCATCAACACGATCTGCGGGGATCTTGAACCCCACGTGTCCGACATCTGGGACCTCGCCTCGGGGCATCTCCAGAGTCACCTCCCCCCGCTCTGGGAGCCTCCGGGATAACACCTCCATGTCGTCCGCGGGTTGAGGAGTAGTGGCTGTCGGAAGCGAATTCATCTCCGAATCGCTCGGGGACCCGGAGGAAGATACCTTGGGGTGATCCCTGGCCGGACTGCACATATGTTCGGCATTAAACAAAAGCTATAGAGTGAAGTTATGATGGAATGCGGACACTTACGATCGCACTAGGGGCTTCCCCCTCGGCAGCCACCCCTCCTCGCTGAGAGCGGCCGTGGCGGAGTAGTCCGGAAGGGACACCTTCCCCTTCTTGGACACCACAGCCTCC